>NW_007731347.1:0-5275 GCF_000696425.1 Galeopterus variegatus | reverse complement strand
TTTTCTAGAAATATAGAAAATGCAGAGCTATGTTAAATTGTATTGCATTCTCTTATTGTAAGCAATACATGACAGATAAGGAAATTTTTTTCCTTTTTATGCTGGGAAAAATATTTGTTTTAGTTCATGTTCATTCTTCTGAATTAGAATATTGTTAGTTAATATTGTAGAACTTCCTTGTGGTTACTGTAATTTGTAACTTTAAATCCTTCAATAATCAAAAACAAACATATAGCATACATCTTCTTTGGTATCTGTCATTTGGTCCCAAGAGACAGACACTTTCTACTTAAAGGGCATCTTGTACTTTATTAAAAGTAGCGTTTTAGATATAATTTACTGTGAACCTAATTGGTTAGTAAAGATTCTGTCAAGAAAACAAAAGCCATTCTAAATATTTCAAGAAAGAAGGGATATAATGCAGGGAGCCAGAGTCTTCCAGAACCATGGAACACCTAGGGACTGTAAATTGTTCAACCAACAAGTACGGGATTCTATAGGATGCCTCCGGTGGGTGATGTTCATTTACTTGGAGCATTTAAGTTATTGGTTAACATGAGCTTATCTGGAAGTATCTGAAAACCTTCAATCTACAGCCTTTCGGCACAGCAACTGCTGCCATAGAATAATTGTTTTATCTCTTTCACTTTTCAAATCACTTGTGGCAGAATCTAAGCCAGAGATCTGTTCTCAATATAGATGTATGATATGTTTATTTTATACTTCGAACTATAAAAAACTTAATTGTTTGAGGGCTAGTACTAAGTCTAGAAATGTTTTACACAACTATTGTAGTATCTGAAGGAATTAGTAACAGCCTGTATCCTTTCATCTTCTGATCTCTAATAAAAACCTATATTGAATCTGTTTACTGAATCAATAAATCACATTTTTCTACACCTGCTCAAAATCATTTGACAAAGTAAGGTATAAGAGGCTAGAAAGAGCTTTACAAAAAACACTAAAGGGATTTAGAGGATATTTAACTCCTCAAAAGATGAAAAAAAAATAGATATGTTTTACTTAGTGTTTTACAGTAAGAAGCTCTAGATTTAATGTTGGAATGAATGAGTTCTGTAGGATTCCCTTTCATCGTCAGCCAATGTGTGAGAGGCCAACTCAGTTGGGAGAATCCCTGACCTGTGTAGGTACAAGTGCTTGCCACTGTTAAGATTGCCAATCACAGCCCCCAGACAAAACCTAAAGGAAAGGCTTTTTATTTCAGAAGATGTCCACCGGGAGACAGAGGGTAAAGTTACAACTGAGGGTTGGGGTGTATATATGTAAATGTATCAGGTAGACAGGATGTGGAGTTTTCAAGCATGACACACAGCTGCTTCCTGTTTTGAGAGAGATATCAGCAGAGACAGGAGGTAGCATCTTCAAGCACGATGGACAGTTGCTTTTGATACAATCTCAGTCATTAAGAGCTAGCTATAAAGGGGAAACAAAGTTAGTTATATAGTGTATACATGAGTGTGGGGTGTTTTCTACATTTACAATGTCATATCTAAATCATCTTTTTAAAAATGACAAATTTGCAGCTGAAAAACAGTAAGTTAATAGTCTGTTAGTCTCAATTCTACACTCACACATAAAAGGGATTTAAGATTGTGCCTTTAGTACAAAAAAAAAAATAGATTCTTTTCTTCTCCATCTCCTTTTTATAACATTTGAAGATTGATTTCTGTCAATGAATTTGCCAATACTTATCATTTAATATATCATAATATTTAAATACACTCTCCACTTATGAAATTGAGGATAAAATTGATAAAGTTTAAAAATATTACACCATTTTGAAAATTTCAGGCAACTAATGCTGTACACAAAGAACAAATTAAGAACAAATGTGATAGGAAAATAAAAATATAATCAATTTTCAAATTACATTTTTAATAAAAACCTTCATTTTATAACAAATATTATGACATCCATCATGTCTTATCAATTATAGGTAACGAGGTAGGTTATTTTAGACAACAAAGCAAAGTCTCTACAAATCAGATTACCTGGGTTCAAAATTTTCATTCTATAAATTCTGAGTAGTGTGACCTGAAAATAATCATTAAACCTTTGTATGTTGTAGAGGATTCATAAAGCAAATGTACCACACAGGGCCTGGTTTTCCAAAGCCTTACAGTTTCAAATATTGACCTTGCAAAGGACAGGAAATTTCCCCCAGGACACTGAGTCTCTGTTGCAACACAGCAAGGCTGCTGGTTCTAAGACAAGTTACTAATTGATATGTAAAGTTACTAAAAAGCTGCTAGAGGGAAAAGCAGCATTGGGTAAATCAAGCATTTGTTAGTGGATCACTTAATTGCCTAACAGAATATTATCAGACTTGTTTTTACTGAATGTTACCAGCTTCTATTGTAAAACTTATTAAACTGTACTTAGCAAAACCCCACCTATGTCTCTTCCTGTAACTTCTTGGTCTGGAGAATAAATGCAGGAAGACAACCCCAATTCCTGGTTAATTTCCCAAATGGAAGAAATGCCTCATGCTTGAGGAAGTTCTGGGAGATTAATCCCTTTCTGGGTCTTCTCACTGCTCAGAACAGATGGGCTTTGAGTAATCTTTGGCGGCTCCATCACCCAGTGGAAAAGGGGTGACAAATCCGTGGGAGGCAATGCAACAGTATGTCTCAGTATATTGACCTAAGAAACGTGGATTAGGATGTTCCCAGTCTATATGATTGTTTGGACTATCAAATTCAATGAAGGAATCCACTTCCAGTATCTAGTTAGTACTTTGTCCTGCTCATTCTGGTTTCAGCTTTCTGCAAGGCTTTAACTCTGTCTTTCTCCTTGTAGTAGGGGAAGGTAACTTTTTCCTACAATTTGTGCCTTATATTTAACTGTCACATATGTTTCCTTAATCCTGCTAACACTTACAGAAATATTTCCTACATTACAATCTCTGGAGTTAAGTCATTTTAAGTATACTGTTAGTTTCACTCCAGATACTTAATAGACAATACTTAGTTATTCAATTCTACACTTGAGACAAATGTATTATGGGACCATGCCCTTTTTCTAAGCAAAAACAACAGATGACCTAAACATATAAAAGGTGGCACCTGGGCCGGCCCGGTGGTGTACTTGGTAGAGTGCGGTGCTTGGGAGCGCCGCGGTGCTCCCGCTGAGGATTTGGATCCCATATAGAGACCGGTCCACTCACTGGTTGAGCGCGGTGCGGGCGCGACACCGAGGGGTGTGATCCCGTTACCAGTCACAAAAAAAGACAAAAAGGAAAAAAAAAAAAGGTGGCACCCAAGGGAAGTTAAGGGGGAGAGCTAAGCATAGAGAGGCAAGGCATGTGCACATTTGACCTTTTCAAGGATTGGCCTATGCTTGGAAATCCCCACCTGCTAAGCATATAAATATGATCTTTTGTGTTACAATAAACAGAACTGCCTGACAGAACCCCCACTGTGTGTGTGTTTGTTCCCTATCTGGGAGAGCAGTGGTGTGCTCACCCATCTCTTGGAATCTCTTTTTGCCCCATGTTCTGTGGGGGAGAAAAGGGCAATCCCTTTGGTCCCAACCCTCTAGGGAAAGGAAAAACCTGTTGGGGTCCCGTGCGGCTGCCGGAGATGCCCAAAAATGTATGTTTTGTAAAGTATGAACTGATAAATCAATTTTTGATTGGACCTATCTTATTAAAACTGGTTTATTTTCATAAATGCATTTAATTGTTGGGGCATTGAGGCCACACACTTCATCCCAGGGAAGAGAACTAGCCACGACCCCACCCACATACGTGTGTGTCATCTGTTGAAAACATTTGCCTGGACAGGAGAGATAAAGATGGCACATGACTGAAGCCGCTGGGGAGTGGCCAAGGAAAGACGTAGTTTAAAATTATTGGATAAAAGAAATTTCCATTTCCACCCTCGTGCTCACCGCGTGATTGCAATAGCAAAGCATTAGAGCAAGATGCATTTTCACATGACCTTTAAGATGATAGGTTGAAGTTAGGAAATCCCCTTGCCATATGCTTATAAAAGCAGATGCTTGTGTGAAAATAAATGGAACTGCTTGACGGAACCCCTGCCGTGTCTGAATGTCTCCCTGTGGGCTGAATAGGTGGGCGGCATACTCACCTTCCTCCTGGGCTCTCCTGGCCACTAGGATGGCAGGAGTAATCCTACCTGTTCCCTTTCTTGCTCATCCCGTGGTGGGGGGCTAAAAGGGGCTACTTGGAGTTTCGGGGCCTGCCACCCCTGAGCCCCCGCATTTAATGTATATACATCATTATTCCACTGAATACTGATTTATGTACCTAATATATTTTTTATTAATAATGTATTTTTCCCTTAAGATATTTGAGTGTTTATAATTAGAAATTCAATATTTTATTATAAAATATTTATGGAAAATACAAAGAAAAGTGCTTCTTATGAATTTATGTCTAGGACGAGTGAAAAAATTGATGTTTTAAGCAGTTATTCACATAAAATATAATGTCAAAGAGTTGCAATATATATTTACAAACATATGAGAGGTCTAGAGGTTGTTATTATCTATCTATATAAAAGTGAAAATGACAATTTTCCAACTGATATTAGTTTTGAAATCCCTGTACTGGCCAGCTGCAAAAACAATGCAATATAGGTAGTTTTGAAAAACTTTATATATATTTGAGAGTTTTGGGAATGATTCAGCATTTTACAATCATGTATTATATATTAAAGTATTAATAACATTTGCTTTCCCAATGTAATGTCGAAAGATACAGTTATGGCCAATTCAATTCATTAAGTACTAATTCCAAGAATAAATAAACAACAAACTAGAACTAATGAGTTATGATGACAACAAAAGTTATAATCTTATACTTTGTCAAATCAATGAATGGGTTATGAAGAGAATAAATAAGTCAATCTGTAATGTCTTTTAACTGTGAGTAAAGATAGTCATCTTTTGATGTGTAATTTTTTTTGCATATCGCTGCACATAACTGTGATTCATTTTCTGTTTGCCCTGTTATAGTATCACATTTGTAACTGCAATTAAGACTATGTCAGTATTTTTATTATAAATCCATATTTCCATCCATTTATAACTCGGTGATTAAAACATTTTTCAGAGTTAAATATGGAACAAAAACTTTTTTTCAGAGGACACTTAAATTTTTAAAAACTTTCTTTCACAGGAAGGATAGATCTTAAATTGAGAACAGTGTGTATTGATAAGTGATTAACAATTGGTAGTTCTAATTTCCTTCATGTTTTTCTGTCTTTCAGTGAAGTTTTAATTGAGTGAG
>NW_007731346.1:143276-162358 GCF_000696425.1 Galeopterus variegatus | reverse complement strand
TGGTATCACAGCGCACAGCTCTCAGGGTCGCGCTGTCTCCTGGCACGGCCGCTCCAGACCCATCGCCATCTTACCTCCAGCTTTGCTGACTTCTACTCAAGCTAATTTTCTATTGAATCAGTGTTGGGGTAGTGTGGGCTGAACAGTTTATGCTGAAAATGGAAATATTAAGGGCATTTTCTTGATCTTCACTTAGATTGAAATTAGACCAGTCTGAAAACTGTCAATAGTAAGTACATTTCATTCTTAAGCAATGGCATACACATTAATTTAGTCATATTTGCATAAAATGAATATTAGTGATTTTGCATTTTAAGTATATGTTCAAGTAGAAGGCAGATTTCTATATGAATTTGACATTGGTAAAGCAATTTATTTTATGGTCGATCTTCCTGGAAATACTGCTATAGAATTAATTTATATTTAAATGAGCTAACAGGAAAACAAAACAAAACTGACATGCATGTGATAGAAAAATCTATCCATTCTTGTGGAATTAAGTATGTTTTGTTCAGAACCATGGACTAAAGAGGTAGTCAGGACAGATGATTGATATTTAAAACATGAATTTAGTTTAAGACTGTCAATATCAGGATAGAAAATAATCGAGGTAATTTTTCCCACAAACCTTTCTTATCAAAAATTTATGGGCCGGCCCGGTGGCGCACTGCTACAGTGCGCCGCTTGGGAAGCGCGGCAGCACTCCCACCGAGGGTTCGGATCCCACATGCAGACCGGTTCCCGCTCACTGGCTGGGCGAGGTGCAGGTGCGACACCGAGGGTTGCGATCCCGTTGCCGGTCCCGGTCTGGTACGGGCACGACACTGAGGGTTGCGATCCGTTGCCGGACACAAAAAAAAAGACAAAAAGGAAAAAAAAAATTTATGAACAGAAACATGACCTATTGCAAGCACTCTCTTCCTCATGAGCGTATTTCAGATATTTGAGAATGACTGTCATATCTCCTCAAAGCTATAAGGTCAAACTGAAACATACATGCACAGATTCACAAATGTAATCACTGCTGCTCTGACTTACTTGTATAAGACACTGCATCATTAACATGGATCATTAACTATTATCTATTGAGATACTGGCCTTCCCCAATGATCCCTGTGCTCCACAGATACTTATTTGCACACATTTCTAAATATATCTGTCTGATACTGTAAAATTCCGATCTAATTTCAGGTTTTCAACTTGTTCCTGGGTTTCTTATGGGTGAAGTGCATTGATTTTTACTTTTGAATAAATATGATTTACAGCAGGGGCATAACATTCCCTTGGCAGTTTAAAAGTATTTTGAGATCATAAGACTCTAGTCTCTAACTGTGGAGGACTGAGTGATAGTTATGCAGAATCAAACATAGACTTTTGAAAAAGGACAGACTAGTGCTAATCAAGGAATATAAACACCAGCTTATTTTGGTGAGAGCCTGAGATTGATTTCTCCCCAGTCACACAGAGGCAATTTTCCCACTATATTTGGTTTGAATTGTTGGGAAAAAAATAAAGTTGTTCATTGATTAGCATTTGAAAAACCAATTGGCACTTAGTTTGCTTGTAAGAAAAAACCAGGGCACAATGTCAGAGATAAGCATTTCCAAGACTAACAGCACCCCGGAACTAATGAATTGGCCCTAAATTCTGAAGAAAGTGTCCAAATAAGGATGTGATTTCAGCCAGAGCTCCGGGGCTTGAGTCCACACTTTGGGGGCCAATCGTTGGCTCTTTCTCTTCATATGGCTGCATTGTTAATGCACTATGTGTATTTCTTTGGGAAACATAACACTTTCTTGTTTGTTTTTATCACACATTTCTCTATACTACCTTTCCTCTTTTTCTCTCTTAATAGCAAACTGGTGGGAAAAGGTGCCATGAATGTGGATAAAACCCGGAAATAGGCAATTTCTAAAATACATCATGTGAATACTAGTTCCAAAGGATTAACAAAAAGTTATGTGAAGGATAATTCATAAGGGCAAATGAATTTGAGAAATAATGGGTTAAGCTTAGCTTAATAGAGAACTTTACTGTAGGATGTTTAGGGGTTCTTTATATGTTCATGGTTTTCCAAAACATTTAGAACTTTTTCAAATGCATGTGTCAAGTACCTCACAGGACCAGTGTTGCTAGAAAGCTGCTTTGGGTAACACTGGGGTGTATCCCTGGACATTTTTAATGTGTCAGGAAAGCACATTGGGAATGGGTAGCACGGACTGCCTCCTTATTCATTCTCCTTCTTCTCCCTGTCCTGCTGGTCCATCCGTCCATCCATCCACCCATCGGACAAACTTCTTTCATTCGATCAACTACCATGCAAAACCATACACAAGGAGTTGAGATGACTTACTGCGGGGGTAGAGGAGAGAGTCCAAGGTTACAAAAAGTAAAACAAACTTGTCCTAATCTTGATGATTTTTCAGGTGTTTTATTTTGGAGGGCCTGTCTGGTTATGTGAAACTTTTATTTATTTTTTCTTTAATTTAGATTGGTGGTGCCTTCTTGAAAGCACTGTTGACTGGAACTTAGATGAAGTTGGGTAGACCTGGAGGAGAGGAGCCAAGAGGGTGGCTGTAGTCTCAGTGGCATTCAACAAGGACTTTCAGTGCCAGATTCTGGGGTCTAAAGGTGACTTAAGACCCAGCCATTGCCCAACTAATAGAGCCCAGAGACCATCTATTGCCCAGCCAGCTGAGCTCAGCAGGGGAGTAAAAGGGAGCCAGAGAGAGACTCAGGGAACAAGTTCTCAGCATCTATTATTGCTTATCAGAGCTTGTTAGATAGGGGGCACGAAGGCAGTCTATTGCCCAGCCAGCTGAGCTCAGCAGGGGAGTAAAAGGGAGCCAGAGAGAGACTCAGAGAACAAGTTCTCAGCATCTATTATTGCTTATCAGAGCTTGTTAGATAGGGGGCACGAAGGCAGGGACCCCTTACCCTGTTCAGGTGAGAAAGAACTGCATGTAAGGATGAAATAGGGAATTCTCAGATCCTGAAGAAAACTCAGCTCCCAGCCAGCAAACCCTGGCAAAGGACATGCACATTGACTCTTGAAATGGAATGTTTTAAAGCTGAGCTTTTAGTAGCAATAAACCTGAAAGTGAAGACCTAGGGCTTCCAAATTGCAGCATATTTGAAACTTTATTGTTATGAGCTTAAATACATCAGTAAATAGAGATCTTTCCAACTGGCCAGCATCTGAAAAAAGGAAGGAATATCAGTTGTCCATCCTAAGGGGTAAAGCAAACTCCCCCATGTCTCCTCTGATGTGGTTACCCAAAGACATCTTTGCTTTGCCTCAGGAATGAGAAGAGAGGGACCCATCATGAACTAAGATCATCTTCTCTTATAAAAGCATGTTTCCTCTAGAATCCACTGCATGTTGCCATTACTTTTTTGATTAGGTTAATACAGCATGAGCTGTATATGTTAATCAAATTAGACCTCAAAAGAATTTGGCTCTTGCTGAGTGGTTAATACCTCTGCGTGTGTCCTGCCAAGTTGTGGCAGAAATGTCTTCTTCTGAGGCACAGTGGGTACCGGGGAGAAGGCAGCTCCAAAGGTTTCTAAATCAGGAGGAATCTCTGCCTCCAGGATTGAAGTCTTGCAGACAGTACAGTGACTGTGACATCTCTGGTATTTTAGTGTGTCCTGGACCCCAGGACACCATACAGCATCTTGTAGTGGGCAGTTGCCTACTTGGTGTATTTATAAGGTTGCCAAGAAAACTTCTCTTGCCTCTCCACAAATCTCTGCTGGCTGACTCAGGTCAATCTATTACTATCTCATCTTCAGCCTTTTTGCTCAAGGCTTCGATCCTAGTGAAAATGTGTGTGTGCCTTGGCTTTTGATAAAAAGCTCTCTATAAGTCCTTCACACTATAGCGTAAATATTGCTTCAGAACACTACTCCATGTCAGTAATCCCTCAGTTTTGGTTACTGTAGACTGGGGGGAAAGGGACATGCATAGGAAAAGGGGAGATGGTCAACAGGTACAAAGTTACAGTTACATAGGAGCAATATATTCTGGTGGTCTACTGTGCAGCAAGTTGACTAGAGTTAATAACATATTGTATATTTCAAAATAGCTAAAAGAGAGAATTTTAAATGTTCTCACTATAAAGAAATAATAAATATTTGAGGTGTTAAATATGCTAATTACCCTGATGTTGATACAGGAGGTACTCAGTTTCCCTGGGCTCAGGTTACAGGACACACATCTGGGTTTCCAGCCACTCCCTGAGGTCTCAGGCCCCTCCTCTTGGTCCCCCCCAGAGGAAAGCTACTGTTGCCAGTTAGACCTATTTTCAGCACCAACATGGGGAAAGTGAGACCACAAGGGGTTGGCTTATGCAAATCCAGTGGCTGGGCATGCTCAGTAGAGAAGAGTCATATAATGCTGGTAGCTGAATGACCTTCCACTAGAGGTGCTATAGAGCACAGAATATTCTCGAATATGCCTGGTACATGTGACAGGATTTGACCAATGAATATGCTCCAGGAAGAGATCAACTGAGCATGTGCAAGACTAATGTTTCATAACTGGGAACCCCCCCTCCTTAATTGAATATTCATTAGATAGAGAAACCATAAAAGCCAAATCCCAGCAGAAGGCAGGGCTGTTGCTCACTTTCCTGGAGCCAGCCCACGCTCTACCTGTGGAGTGTGTATTTCTTTCTTTTTGTACCAAACTTACTTTCAGCAAATGGCTACTCATCCTCTTGAGCCAGCCTGCATTCTGTACTGATTGTTAAGTGTGTATTCTTTGCTCTTATGATAGACTTGGTGTGGGACCTGCTTAGTCTCTGGAGATAAGCTACACTCTCTCTTTGTGAAATCTGAATCTCTTATTCCTTATATTAAACCTATTCTCATTTTCTACTGTGACGCTGCTCTTGAATTCTTTACTGTGGTAGAGTCAAGAACTTGGTAAAAGTATGGGGTGGGTCGAAGCCAACTACCGGTCCCCCGGACCCTACCTCTGACATCAATGTAATTATCCCACAATGTATACATGTATCCTAACATCACATTGTACCCCATAAATACATATAATTATTTGTCAATTAAAAATATAATGAAATGAAAATAAATAAATAAATAAAAGTACATGAGTCATGTCAGGTACCTTATTAGGTGCTTGGAAATATGTTGAGAGCCCTAACTTCATAGAATCTTTCTATTTCAATGCTCTCACAGTCCTTTAAACAGGGTTAGCAAACTAAACCCCCTGGGTCAAGTCCAGATGGCTGCTTGTTTTTGTAGATAAAGTTTTACTGGAACTTAGCCAGAACCATTTGTTTATGTATTTTTTTATGGCTGCTTTTGTACTACAATAGCAGAGTTGAGTTGTGGCAGAAACTATATTGCTTGCAAAGCCTAAAATGTTTGGCCCTTTACAGAAAGAGCTTGCCAACTCCTGCTTTAAAATGACAGGTACCAGAGCCCCATCCCAAGAGATTACCTGTGGTACCTGTGGCATGCAGACAGCCTCAATGTGTAGACGTCCTTTGCACCCACACTTCCACACAGTGGTCCTCTTAATTCTACACATCTGCCTTTGACCTTTCCTTAAGCTGCTTCTCCTCTCCAGCCCTCCCCCTTGCTCGGGGTGGGTGTGCTCTAGCAGCCTCAGTTGTCTGTCTTCTGCAATCCTCTTTGGAATTTCATCTCCCAACTTCTTCCACCTTCCTGGTATTAAACTACTCCTTGACAATCTCTTGGGAATCTACGTATACAAGCCTTACTCTTCTAAATTCTCTCCCTATATTTCCAGTTACCTGGATCAGGGGACCTTCTTAGCACAAATTTATGTCTGAAGCCAAATTTATCATCATTTCCACCAAGCCACCTCACCCTCCAGACTTTCCAATTTTGTTATTAATAACATCAGTCTCCTTCTTTGAGATCTTAGTCATTAATAATAATCATCCTATTTATTTCAAACTTTACCTCTTGGTCTTGAAAACAAGTCTAGTTTAAATCAGAACCTAAGGAAAAAGAATGAAGGGTGAAGCTTTATGAAAAGTTCACAAAGCTTACCTGATGTGTAGATATTATTCCTTTTCCTAAAAAGGTAACAAGGAAGGAAGGAAATTAACCTTGACTGGGTATCCACAATGAGCTTTGCACTATGTCAGTCACTTTTTCTGCATGATGTACGTAGCCCTCCCAATATTGCCTTGAGTATTCATATCTTCATTTGATAGATGAGAAAGCTGAGTGTCAGATTAAGTAACCTTGACAGATGTCACATAGCTAGTGAATCATGGTACCAATATCTAGATCTAAGTTTTAAGTATTATTTCCCATCTTCTCATGGTATATCAAACACAGCTTGCAATCTTGAAAAATATCTTGGGGCTTTATTGAATTAATATATTGAATTGTTGTTTGCTGAATTTCCTTTTTTTAAAATATGTCTCTCAAAACTGACTACAATATACTCAGCTAGAGGTGACTATAGTTTTAAGTATCCCCTTTCCTCTCTTGCTTCTGCTAAGAAGTAATAACAATGACAATAACAATAATAACAGTTGACATTTATTGAATGATACACTGTATAGGCACCCTACCAACCACATTACCTGGATGTTTGGTTTTTGTTTTTATATGCACCCTGCACGCTGCCTCTTTCGGTACCCCATCTGACAAAGACTGAAGCTTAGAGAGGTTCGTAACTTGCACGCTGTCACATAGCTAATGAGCATCAAGTGGAATTCAAACATGGAAAATCAGACTTTAACATTTAATTTCACCATCTGTAAACAAAGATATGCTATTATGTATTTGTCAACCAACACTTTTTTGGGGAGTGTGTGGGGGTGCGGTTTATGGCACATACCAATTTCTGTGGTATAAACATTCCCAACATGGCTGATTTCAAGCTACTGGTGTGACATCATTGGCCTACAGTGTACCTGAAAATTTAACAATCAGCTCTTTTGATCTGTACTGACTGGCTCTGCACAACACCAGACATATGTACTTTTATGTATTATGGAAGTTTATTAATTTGCTTAACAATTCAATATGCTGGAAAGGTTGAAATACTGATGAGACAATATGCTTCAGTGCCACGTGCTTGCAGTTGGGCAACATTGATATGAACTAGAATGCCATTAGTTTTGGAGTGAAAGTGGGACTGAACCCAAGGTCTTGAACAATTGGAGACATTTAGGGAGGTAGAAAGGATGTTCCAGGCACAGGGTCATGAGCAAACAGGGACTGTTTGGGAGGCAGTAAGATCAGACTGATCTGGAATAGAGAATAGCTTGGGAAGAAGAGTCTGGAAAGGAGTTCATTCAACAGAGGGACATGTCATTTAGGGTCTTCAATGAGTGTGTGGTTGAGACCTTTTGCTTCCCTGGTTTGGACTGTGGAGGAGGTAGTAATATTCTCCCAGAGCAGCACCTCTGAGCACTGGCATTTTATGTTTTTCTGTAGGTGCTCAGATTTGTAACATCACTTTCCATAAAACTCCTCATTACCTTGGGATTACTTTTTATGCAGATATAAATGACACACATTTGAAATTAACTTAAATCAAAAGTGATGAAAAAAGACTCTTAGTGCCCCAAATTGAAATAAGGCAAATACCTAAATTTATTTTTTTTAAGTTATTTCAAAATTTCAAAGCTGTCAGGCTACAAAGTATGAACTAGGTTAATGTTGTTTCTTCATAGATATACCACTTGAGTCATTGAGGTAGAAAGAACTCCTCCTTTGTTGGAATTCTGTGTACAATACTGTGGTTTATGGGTACTGAATACTCTGCAAGTGATACCATGTTTAGGTTATGACAGCAGTGACTGTTAAAATAGTCTTAGTTATATGCTATAACAATGTCATGTATGCGGTAGTACAGTCTTAGAGTTGTGGGTTATGTGAGGTCCTAGGAATGCACACCTCATGTATGTGCCCACCATATGCATTTGATTGTCAGGAAGTAGCTCTGTCCCTAACAGGCACTGCTGTGTTGTTACTCCATAGAGATTTTGGAATTTTGGAGCTTTTTCCCAGGGTGCTTTTCTGTAGGCTGAGGATGAGTAGTTAATCAATGTGTGGCTGTACAGCCCTTGCATACAAAATGCAGATGTCTACAAATGGAAATGTTCATGGACTGTGCCCATTATAGAGATTTTGGAATTTTGGAGCTTTTTCTCAGGGTGCCTTTCTGTAGGCTGAGGATGAGTAGTTAATCAATGTGTGGCTGTACACAGCCCTTGCATACAAAATGCAGATGTCTACAAATGGAAATGTTCATGGACTGTGCCCATTCATTGTTCACCTAAAATATCTTTCTTGCACAGATCATCTGACATTAAACTGTCTAGAAAAGGCCAGGGAAGAGCTGAGCTTTGCACACAGTCTGCAGGCACCTGCTGATCAATCCAGTGCTAGTTCATCCAACTGTGCTTCATTCTGGGAAGAAACCAATAGACAGCAGGGCATTGTATGTGGTGTTGTTCCCTCTTAGAATTCCTGATGCTCTTTAATTATTAAAGGGACATTTTCTTGGCTTGTTAAAAACTATCAAAAACCAAGGTGTAAAAAAATAGTAATATTAATAAATAAATTAATTTTTTAAAAAGGATATATTATTGCCTGGACTGCATAATAATCTTTTTGAGGGCAAGGAACCAGTCACTTGTACATCTTTGTAGCTGTCCCAGCATCTAGCATGTTGCCTACTCAAACACTGACAACCCAATTTTTTTCTATTAACTGTTATTCCCAATAGAGAATTGCTTGCTGATGTTTTTACTCCTTTACTTAAAAAAATATTTACTGAAGTCTGAATGCAAGGATGCTCACTAGTAATGCAATGTTATATAGACATCTAACCACTTTGATTCACTAGCTATGAAAAATGATATAGACATCTAACCTGTTTCTAAATAGACCTGTTTACTCATTTGTAAAATAAGGTGGTAAGACTTAGCATTGTACAAGGAAAGTTGGTCTCTAGAGGTGCCCTGTGGAGCTCCATCTGCCCAACATTTTCATGAGCCATGAGGATGTGGAAGGCATACTGATCAGCATTGCAGAGGATGTGGAGCTGGAA
The DNA here is from genome assembly GCF_000696425.1 of Galeopterus variegatus. Lineage (NCBI taxonomy): Eukaryota > Metazoa > Chordata > Mammalia > Dermoptera > Cynocephalidae > Galeopterus > Galeopterus variegatus. The sequence goes on along the minus strand of NW_007731346.1, from coordinate 153,291 downwards.
GGTATGGGTAATATTTAAATTACTGTGTTAAAAGGATTGTGGCAGCTTGTACATGGGCTACACTCAACAGATAAATTCTGCCTCTAAATATAAAGCCTTCAATATCAAGCCTTCTATAATGGTGTAAAACCAGTAAGAACAAGACAGGAAGGCTACAGCTTCAAAACAACGTTAGCAAGAAACACTTGGAGAAGTAGGCTGCAAAGTCACAGTGCAAGGTGGCATCAAAAGAAAGCTTTACTTTTCTGAGGACATAGAATTAAGGATGTGATGTGTGTCGAGATTATGTTAATCTTTCTGAGACAGAGGTATTCATCTCTTGAGTGGGGAAATAACAATAACTATAATTTATAACTTTCTCCTATAAATCCTAAGCATAGGCTGAGTGCTTTGCTTGGTCTATCTGAGTAATCCTCATGAAAGATCTGTGAGAGATAAGTACTAGAGAATGTCCATTTTATAGATGATGAAACTCAAGCTTAAATTGTTTAGATCATTACCCAAGACCACACAGGTAGCCAAGGTAGAGTTTGGATGAAAATCCAGCTCTGTCTGACCTCAGAGTGTGAGCTTTAAACTATTAATCTCTATGACTTTCCTTTATATTGTTAAAAGGCAGAAGAGTGAACGTAAACTTACAAATCCTAGTACAGCGTACAACTGTAGAGTAAATGCTGACATCCTTCCCTTCACTCACTCCTTTCTTCTTTCATCCTCCCCCATGATGGCAGAGTTCAGACCCAGCATGTACCTCTGGGGATTAATCTGAGGCTGAAAGAGAGACCCTTCTTACACACAGAAGCAGTCTTCCCATGGCTTTGCCTGTATAGCTCAGTTCTCCTCTAGTCCAGTATAAATCATTTACACCCAGCGAGGCTGGGGACTAGCTAATTATTCAGTATCAGCAATAGTGTTCACCTCTATGTGTTCATACTCAGGGTTTGCTAAGAAGATGTTTGAAGGGTTTGAATTTGTGTCACTGAAAACATTCTCTGGAGGAACCTAAAACCTCTCTGGTAATAGACAAGTAAATGACGCTAAGGGAAAATAATACATTTTTAATACCATAGAGGAGACACAGGTTGAGCCACAGGCAGCATCAATATAACCCTGCAAAGGAGAGCTGCTTGATTCTGAAGGGTATGAACTCTGTCCTTTTCAGAATTTGTGGCACTATTTATTTTAGAAAACTGACAGGATTTGTTTCATCAAAAGAGAGTGTGGTACTTTAACAGCCAAAAACAAATGTAATTATCAGCAGCTTGATATTCCCAGGAAAGCACAAATCACTCTCCTTTGCTCATTCCTCATTTTAAAAATGTCATAGCCACAGGTTAGTTCCAAGTCCTGACTCAGTAGCATTTACTACTAAGTGTGTGTGTATGCGGATGTGATTGTGTGTGCTCAAGCTGGTCACTGCTGGAAACATCTATGAAGCCAAAACCCACTTAGTCAAATGACTTTCCTCCAGTAGCAGGAGGTTTGCCACTACCAGTAGCCCCCAAACTTGTTCTCTGGAATCAAACCTGGGGATAAATCAGTTTGCATCCTTGGAAGGCTGTGGGCTCCAGGACTTCCCAGCCCAGAAACTGAAAAAAATCATTTCCAGACATAAGGAAAAAAATCCCTTATCTAATGCACATAAAACTAATAATTTTTTTTTTCTTCTTTTTGTCTTTTTTCGTGTCTGGCAACGGACCGCAACCCTCAGTGTCGCGCCCGCACCGGACCGGGACCGGCAACGGGATTGCAACCCTCGATGCTGCGCCCGCCCCTTGCTCAGCCAGTGAGCGGGAACCGGTCTGTATGTGGGATCTGAACCCTCAGCGGGAGCGCCGCCGCGCTCCCAAGCGGCGCACTGTAGCAGTGCGCCACCGGGCTGGCCCTAAAACTAATAATTTTTTAAAACATGAAAAAAATAAGCTCAAGTTAAACCCAAACAAAAGGATAAACAACTCTTTATATCTTATATGTAGTCATTGTACCTTCAAAAGACTAGAGGGGAAAAGAGCAAACTATTAGCAAGGGTTTTCTCTATGTTTAGTGATTATATGTGGTTGAAAAATGTTTTTTCCTTACTTTTATTTTCCAAATTGTCTGCAACAAGCAGGAATTTCTTTTAAAATCACAGAATATAAATGTGTTTTAAAAAAATAATTTAAAAATGTGAAAGTACTAAGATAAGCTGGGATATTTCCACCTGCACAGTGACGTGGCCACGAGGGACATAGCCAGATTGGGCCTCTGCTTTATCCCTCTCTGAGCCAGCACTGCCTTGTGAGCAGGAACAAGCTGTCAGAAAGATGGCTGTGGCTGTGTGTGTGAAGTCACCTGTCCAAAGGCATTTAGGGGCAAAGATTTCTTTTTCTTTTCCAGAATACTATGGAGGTTGTCAAATACTGCCAAGGAAATTTAACATTCACTCTGCTTCTTTTGAGACAAGTCATGAAAATTTTTAAGGAAGAAAACTAGTGGGCTTTAAAGAAAAGATACTAAAATTTATTTCACAGTGCACCTAGTTTGGAGGATGGTAGACGAGTATTGCTGAGATGCTGCTGCCATTGTAAATCAACATGTCCCATACATGTATTAAGCCTGTATGTTTATCGAATGTGATACTTGGTACCTGGATTACAGAGAACAGAGACTTTCAGGCTGCTGAGTCTGCTTGAGAAATCAAACAAACTCAAAGAAAATAACATTAAAATATGATAGTTGCTTGGTGTAATCCCATTAGCCTATTTTTGCTTTTGTTGCCAGTGCTTTTGAAGTCTTTTCCATACATTTTTTGCCCAGACCTATGTCTTGGAGTGTTTCTCCTATGTTTCATTTAGTAGCTTTATAGTTTCTGCAGAGCAAAAGAAACACCAGAGTGCAGAGGCAGTCAGCAGAATGGGAGAAAATATTTGTGAACTATTCATCCTACAAGGGATTAATATCTAGAACATACAAGGAACTTAATTAACTCATCAGCAAAAAAGCCAAATAATCTGATTTAAAAATGGACAAATGACCCGAATAGACATTTCTAAAAAAAAAGACATACAAATGGCTAAGAGGTATATGAAAAAAGGCTCAAAATCACTAATTATTAGGGAAATGCAAATCAAACACACAGTGAAATATTATCTCACCACAATTAGAATGGCTATTATCAAAAAGACAAAAAATAACAAATGCTGGTGAGGATGTGGAGAAAAGGGAACTCTTACACATTGTTGGTAGGAATGTAAATTGTCACAGCCATGATGGAAAACTGTATGGAGGTTTCTCAAAAAACTAAAAATAGAACTACCATATGATCCAGCAATCCCACTGCTGGATATATATCCAAAGGATAGGCAATTAGCATACTGAAGAGATATCTATACTACCATGTTTATTGCAGCACTATTCACAGTAGCTAAGATGTGAAATCAACCTAGGTGTCCATTGACTGAAGAATGGACAAAGAAAATTGGTATATATACACAATGGAATACTACTCGGCCATGAAAAAGAATGAAATTCTGTCATCTGCAGAAACATAAATGAGCCTGGTGAAAGGGCGCACGGACCCGAGCTGATAGGACGACAGGACCCGAGCTGACAGTTCGCCAGAGAAGTTCCACTTTATTCAAGGACTGCGTGTATATTTATAGGGAGCTGCATTCCACGTTTTGATAGGGGGTGGATGGGGCGGTAGCTGATTGGATGGGGCTGGGCAGGAGGTGAGCCTTGACCTGTGACTGGCTGAGGTTTGGCGCGGGTGGGCTTGGGTGTTGGCACCGGCGGGCTTGTTTACTGCGAAGAACCTGGAGGGGCGCCATATTGCTAGGGAATGCTTTCCCCCCTCCCCCTCCGCTTGAGTGCCCACGGTGTCCTTACACCTGGAAGACATTTTGTTAAGTGAAATAAGTCAGGCACAGAATGATAAATACTACATATTCTCATTTGTATGTGGGAGCTAAAAAACTAATAGTTGAACTTTTAGAAGTAAAGAATAGAATTGTGTTTAGTAGAGACTGGGAAGGGGAGGGGAGAGCAGGTGAGGAGAGGTTGGAGAATGGACACAAGATTACAGCTAGATAGGAAAAATAAGTTCTAGTGGTGTACAATAGTTCTAGGCATCTATAATTATAATTTAGTGTATGTTCTCAGATGACTAGAAGTAACGAGCTCAAAGTTTCTCATCACGAAGAAATTATAAATTTTTGAGATGATGAATATACTAATTACTCTGATTAGACCATCACACATTGTATACACGTGTTGAAATATAATTGTACTCCTTAAATATGTATGATCAATACATTTTAGTTAAAAAATAAATTTAAAAAACAAAACAAAAATATGTATATATATATGAAAGTTGCTGTGTGACAGATATGAACAAGGAAGGGGACTGGCATTCAGCACATAGTAGATCACAGAGTAGTGTACCTTCTTGTTAATTGATTTCACAAACTGCTTAAGTAACACAGAGTTTCTATATTACAATTTACAACACTCATGCACTTCCTATGGGTCAGGCACTGTAAAATTAACATAATTAAAAAAAATTATTATCCCCTGCCCCATACAAGCTTGAGATGTCTGGTTATTTTTCTATCCCTGTTTTACAGCTGAAGAAAATGAGGCATGGTGACATTTAGTCATTTGCCCAAAATCACTCAGCTGATAAGCAATGAAACCAGGATTTGAACCCAAGTTTTTCTCACTCTTGAGTCCACACTGAGGTCCCTGTGCCATCTGCCTCTAGCAGAGAGAAGTGAAGTTCCTCGAGGAAAAGTGGCTGTCCCAAGCCCTGAGGATCTAGACCTGTCCCAGAACCTAGCACTCATCTTCCTGAGGTCAGTCTGATGAAGGACAGAGTGAACCGTAAACCTTACTCCTTTGGCATGTTGTTGCAGTGAGCAGGACTAAAGCCATGTTGGGACCTAAAACCACATGGGATTTAGAAAAATTTTAAAAGTCACAGGTTTTTTTTTTTTTTTTTCTTAGCATGCATTTCTCTGAGTTCCCTCTTTTCCTGTGGTTACTTCATATTTTGAAACTTGGGGCAGGATGATATTATTTACGTAAGTGTAGAGCTGTTTTTCAGGCCCTGAGAAACCAATGAAGACATCTGTAAATCTAGGCTGATTCCACCCTGAATCACATCAAAATCCTGCAGGACACTAAGATAATGTCAAGATGAGAAGAGAGACCAGAGGGAGCCTTGGGGAGATATCGTACCCGGCTCCTTACAAATCGCCCCACAGCTCACGTCCTCCTCCCTTCTGCTTTCCAGTTCCCTCAAACTCCCTCTTTTATGTATGTACATATGTACGTATGTATGTATTTTTATTGTAACATAGTTGATTGTATATATCTGTGAGGTACAGAGTTTAATATTAATACCTGTGTGCAATATGTGATGCTCAAATCAGGATAATTAGTACATTCAACATTGTACAATGTAATTGTTTTTTGTGGCACTTTGTCAATTCCTCCCTTTCTCCCCTCCCCCTTTCCTGCCTCCCTCCCCCTTTTCCACCTCTGGTAACCTCAGTTCTGTTCTCTCCTTTTGAAAGTTAAATGTATTATTGTATTTGTTGTATCTTTCTTTCTTTTTAAATTTATTTGTTTATTTTTTAGTTCCCACTTATGAGGACATGTGGTATTTCTCTTTCTGTGGCTGGCTTATTTCCCTTAAAATGATTTTCTCTAAGTTCATCCATGTTGTGGAAAATGGCAGTATTTCATTCTTTTTATGGCAGAGTAGTATTCCATTCTGTAAATGTACCACATTTTCTTTATCCAGTCATCCGATGATAGACATTTAGGTTGATTCCAACTCATGGCTATTGAAAACAGAGATGTAATAAACATGGGAGTACAGGTGTCCCTTCAACATGATGATTTCCATTCCTTTGGGTATATATCCAGCAGTGGGATTGCTAGATTTTATGTAAGTTCTGTCTGTAGTTGTTTGAGGAAACTCTGTACAATTTTTTGTAATGGCTGCACCAATTTACAGTCCCACCGGCAGTGTAGGAGGGTTCCCCTTTCTCCGCATCCTCACCAGCATTTATTATTCTCTGTCTTTTTAATAATGGCCAGTCTAACTGGGGTGAGATGGTATCTAGGTGTGGTTTTGATTTGCATTTCCCTGATGCTGAGTGATGTTGAGCATTTTTTCATGTGTCTGTTGGCCATTTCTATGTCTTCCTTTGAGAAATGCCTATTCAGCTCCTTAACTCATTTTTTAATTGGGTTATTTGTTTTTTTACTGTGGAGTTGTTTGAGTTCCTTGTATTAATTTTCTGTTAGATGCATAGTTTGTGAATATTTTCTTCCACTCGGTAGGTTGTCTTTTCACTCTGTTAATTGTTTCTTCTGCTGTGCAGAAACCTTTTAATTTGATATAATCCCATTTGTTTATATTTCCTTTTATTGCCTGTGTTTTGGGGGTCATATTCATAAAGTCTTTACCAAGTCCTACTTCTGGAAGTGTTTCTCTTATGTTTTCTTTTATGAGTTTTATAGTTTCAGGTATTATATTTAAGTCTTTAATCCATTTTGAGTTGATTTTGGTATATGGTGAGAAGTATGGGTCTAGGTTCATTCTTCCACATATGGATGTCCAGTTTTCCCAGCACCGCTTACTGAAGAGGCAGTCATTTCCCCAATGTATGTTCTTGCTGCCTTTGTTAAAGATCAGATGGCTGTAAGTTGTGGTTTGATTGCTGGGTTCTCCATTCTGTTCCATTGATCCAATTGTCTGTTTTTATGCCACTTACTGAAGAGGCAGTCATTTCCCCAATGTATGTTCTTGCTGCCTTTGTTAAAGATCAGATGGCTGTAAGTTTGTGGTTTGATTGCTGGGTTCTCCATTCTGTTCCATTGATCCAATTGTCTGTTTTTATGCCAGTATCTTGCTATTTTGGTTACTGTAGCTTTGCAGTATAATTGTAAATCAGAAAGTGTTATGCCTACAGCTATTTTTTTCTTTCTTTTTTGTTTTGCTCAGGATTACTTTGGCTATTCTATTTGGTGTCTTTTGTTGTTCCACGTGAATGTGATAGGATTGTTTTTCTATATATGCACCCAACATCAGAGCACGTAGATATATAAAGCAAATACTGTTAGACCTAAGGAAAGAGATAGATCCAAATGCAATGAACACCCCTCTGTCATTATTGAACAGATAGTCTAGGCAACAAATCAACAGAGAAATACAGAATTTAAACCATGTTTTAGACCAACTGGACTTGGCATATCTATAAACCATTTCATCCAACAACCACAGACTATACATTCTTCTCATCAGCACATGGAATATTCTCCAGGATAGACTACATGTTAGGTCACAAATCAAGTCTCAATAAATTTTTAAAATTTAAATCATTTTAAGTATCTTTTCAGACCACAATGGTTTAAAACTAGAAATCAATAACAAGTGAAACTATGGAAATTATACAAACACATGGAAATTAAACAACATGCTCCTGGAAAACATATGGCTCCTAGAAGAAATTAAACAAGAAATCAAAACATTTCTTGAAACTAATGAAAATAAAGACACATCATACCAAAACCTGTAGAATACTGCAAAAGTGATACTAACAGGGAAGTTTAATGCAATAAACACTTACATTAAAAGAATAGAAAGAGTTCAAATAAACAACCTAGCACTATACCTCAAAGAACTAGAAAGACAAGAACAATCCAATCCTAAAAGTAGTAGATGGAAAGAAACAATTAAGACCAGAGCAGAACTAAATGAAATAGATACCCAACAAACAGTACAAAAGATCGATGAAACAAAAAGTTGGTTATCAGAGAAGATAAACAAATAGACAAAACATTAGCTAGGCTAACTAAAAAAAGAAGAGAGAAGATCCAAATAACAAAAATTAGAAATGAGAAAGGAGACATTACAACCAACACAACAGAAATACAAAGAATCATTAGAGACTATTATGAACAACTATATGCCAATAAATTTGAAAACCTGTAGGAAATGGATAAATTTGTGGACACATACAAACTACCGAGACTGAACCAAAAAGAAACAGAAAACCTGAACAGACCAATAACAAGCAAAGAGATTGAAGCAGTAACCAGCAGCCTCCCAACAAAGAAAAGCCCAGGACCATATGGTTTCACTGCTGATTTCTACCAAACTTTTAAAGAGGATCTAATTTTCTTCAAACTATTCAAAAAACTTGAAACAGAGGCCATGCTCCAAAACTCATTGTATGAGGCCAGCATCACCCTTAAACCAAAACCAGACAAAGATGCAACACTAAAAGAAAACAACAGGTCAGCATCTCTGATAAACATAGACACAAAACTCCTCAACAAAATACTAACAATCATAATACAGCAACACATCAAAAAAGTTATAAACCATGATCAAGTAGGATTCATCCCAGGGAGTTAGTGATATCTCAACATATACAAATCAATACGTATGATATACTACATCAATAAAATTAAGGACAAAATCCATATGATTATCTCAAAGGACACACAAAAAGCATTGACAATATGCAGCATCCCTTCATGATAAAGACTCTCAGCAAATTAGGTATAGAAAAAAAGCATCTCAACACATTAAAATCCATGTATGAAAAACCCATCTCAATATCATCCTGAATGAACTTTCTGTTCCCTTAAGAATGGAAGCAAGACAAAGATGCCCACTCCCACCACTCCTATTTAACAAAGTATTAGAATTATTAGCCAGAGCAATCAGGCAAGAGAAAGAAAGGGCATCCAGATTGAAAAAGACAAAGTCAGAGATGCTTGTTGGTCCCAGTGCGGACTGGAGCACAGGGTGATGCAGCAGCAGTGGAGGACTGAGGAGACCTGAGAGGGGAGCAGTGCGGCAGACCAGGTTCCCTGTTCCACCTGACGAGACTTTGCACCCTTTCCAGCTGGGAGACAAACTTTTATTAAAAACCTGGAGGAGGCACCCCACCGGAGAGGCCTGAGTCCCGTGGAGACCATGCACCCCATGGCACCAGCACGTGACTGAGCAGGTAGGCCTTGCTGCCACCAGACCCCATCTCCAGCCCAGCCAAGTGTATGCCAACCAAAGAGGGGCTCCCCTGGAGAGGCCCAAGTCCTGTGGAGACCACACACCCCATGGCACCAGCAGGTAACCAAGCAGACACTGAGGAAGATGTGCCAAATTGGCAGCCCCAACAGCATGCTAGCCAGACAATAGTGTCAAACCAGTGGACCATGAAATCCCTTGCCACAATGATGACACATCAGAGGAAGGATACCAGAAATATGAAAAATCAAGTACACCACCAAAGAGTAATAACTCTCAAGCTCTAGATCCTATAGAACAAGAAGCCCTTGAAACGTCTGACAAGGAATTTTGAGTGATAATTCTAAGGAAATTAAATGAGATACAAGAAAACTCAGCTAGACAACACAATGAAATGAGGAAAAGTATACAGGACCTGAAAGAAGAAATGTACAAGGAAATCAATGCCCTGAAAAAGAATGTAGCAGAGCTTGCCAAGGTGAACAATTCATTCAATGAAATAAAAAACACAACAGAGAATTTAACCAGCAGGCTTGCAGAAGCAGAAGAGAGAAATTCTTACCTTGAAGATGGGCTGTTTGAAATAACACAGGCAGAAAAAAAAAAGAAAAAGTAATTAAAAACATTGAAGAAAATCTAAGGGAGATATCAGACAACCTTAAGCACTCAAATATCTGAGTCATGGGTATTCCAGAAGGGGAGGAAAAAGGAGATTGCATTGAAAACATATTCAACAAAATAGTGCAGAAAACTTCCCAGGTATAGGAAAAGACACAGATCTTCAGATTCAGGAAGCTCAAAGATCCCCAACGTATTCAACCCAAAAAGGTGTTCTCCAAGACATGTTATGTAGTCCAATTGGCAAAACTCAAAGACAAAGAGAGAATCTTAAAAGCTGCAAGACAGAAGCATCAAATCACCTATAAGGGAGCCCCAATCAGACTAACATCAGACTTTTCATCACAAACCCTAAAAGCCAGAAAGGAA
>NW_007731346.1:119927-142791 GCF_000696425.1 Galeopterus variegatus | reverse complement strand
AAATGAGATACAAGAAAACTCAGCTAGACAACACAATGAAATGAGGAAAAGTATACAGGACCTGAAAGAAGAAATGTACAAGGAAATCAATGCCCTGAAAAAGAACATAGCAGAACTTACAGAGCTGAAGAATTCATTCAACAAAATAAAAAACACAACAGAGAGTTTAATCAGCAGGCTTGCACAAGCAGAAGAGAGAAATTCTTACCTTGAAGATGGGCTGTTTGAAATAACACAGGCAGAAAAAAAAAAAAAAAAAAAAACACAAGAGAGAGTTTAACCAGCACATTTGCAGAAGCAGAAGGGAGAACTTCTGACCTTGAAGATGGGCTGTTTGAAATAACACAGGCAGACAAAAAAAAAAGAAAAAAGGATTAAAAACATTGAAGAAAATCTAAGGGAGATATCAGACAACCTTAAGCACTCAAATATCTGAGACATGGGTATTCCAGAAGGGGAGGAAAAAGGAGATTGCATTGAAAACATATTCAACAAAATAGTGCAGAAAACTTCCCAGGTATAGGAAAAGACACAGATCTTCAGATTCAGGAAGCTCAAAGATCCCCAACGTATTCAACCCAAAAAGGTGTTCTCCAAGACATGTTATGTAGTCCAATTGGCAAAACTCAAAGACAAAGAGAGAATCTTAAAAGCTGCAAGACAGAAGCATCAAATCACCTATAAGGGAGCCCCAATCAGACTAACATCAGACTTTTCATCACAAACCCTAAAAGCCAGAAAGGAATCGGATGACATATTCAAAATACTAAAAGACAGAGATTGCCAGCCAAGATACTCTACTTCGCAAGGCTATCCTTCCAAAATGAAGGGCAAATAGTATATTTCTCAGGCAAACCAAAACTGCAGGAGTTCTCTACCACACAACTAGCCTTACAAGAAATTCTCAAGGGAGTACTGGGTTTGGTACCTGAAAAATAACTACACTGCCATAAAAACTCAAGAAAAATCAAAACCCACTAGTAAAATAAAAATGCCAACAATGAAGAAGAAAAATAAAAAGTTTACCTACCACCCAAGAAACCAACAAATACAAAAGACAAACAGTAAATCAGAAAGAAAGGAACAAAAGACACTTAAGACATCCAAAGAAAAATCAATAAAATGCTAGGAGTAAATCGACACTTTTCAATATCAACTCTTAATGTAAAAGGATTAAATTCCCCACTCAAAAGACACAGACTGGCTGACTGGATTAAAAAGGAGGACCCAACTATATCCTGCCTTCAAGAAACCCACCTCACCTCTAAAGATTCACATAGACTATGAGTGAAAGGATGGAAAAATTTTACCATGCAAACAGAAAAGAAAAACGAGCTGGAGTAGCTACTCTTATATCTCATAAAATATACTTTAAACTTAAAACCATAAAAAGAGATAATGAGGGCCCCTACATAATGATAAAAGGATTGATCCATCAAGAAGACATAACAATCATAAATATATACACACCCAATGTCAGAGCAGCCAGATTTATAAAGCAAACTCTATTAGACCTAAAGAAGGAAATAGACACTAACACCATAATAGCAGGGGACCTGAACACCCCACTATCAATATTGGACAGATCATCTAGGCAAAGAATCAGCAGAGAAACACAAGATCTAAACAACACTCTAGACCAATTGGACTTGGCAGATATCTACAGAACATTCCAACCAAAGACCTCAGAATATTCATTCTTATGGATTATTCTCCAGGATAGATCACATGTTAGGTCACAAATCAAGCATCAACAAATTAAAAAATATTGGAATTATCCCATTTATTTTCTCAGACCACAATGGATTAAAATTAGAAATCAATAACAAATGAAATTCTGGAAACTATACAAACACATGGAAATTAAACAGCATTCTACTTAATGACATATGGGTCCGAGAAGAAATCAAACAGGAAATAAAAAAATTTATCGAAACTAATGAAAACAATAATACATCATACCAAAACCTGTGGGATACTGCAAAAGCAGTACTAAGGGGGAAATTTATCACATTAAATGAATCAATAAATGCAATACACCATTTCAATAAAATCAGACACAAGGACCATATGATCTTCTCTATAGACGCTGAAAAAGCATGTGATAAAATTCAACACTCATTCATGATAAAGACTCCATACAAGTTAGGTATAAATGGAAAGTATCTCAACGTAATTAAAGCCATATGTGATAAACACACTGTCAATATCATCCTGCACTGGGAAAAGCTGAAAGCTTTTCCATTAAGAACAGGAACTAGACAAGGATGCCCACTCTCACCACTCCTATTCAGCATAGTGTTGGAAGTACTACCCAGAGCAATCAGAGAAGAGAAGGAAATAAAGGGCATCCAGATTGGAAAAGATCAAGTCAAACTGTCCCTGTTTGCAGATGACATGATCCTCTATATAGAAAGGCCTAAAGACCCAACAAAAAAACTGTTAGAATTGATGAATGATTTTAGTAAAGTTGCAAGGTACAAAATCGACACCCAAAAATCAATAGTATTTTTATACTCCAACAATGAACTAGCAGAAAAAGAGAGAAAGCTCGCCCATTTACAGTAGTCACCAAAAATATAAAATATTAGGAATAAATTTAACCAAGGAGGTGAATATTTTTATACTCCAACAATGAACTAGCAGAAAAAGAGAGAAAGCTAGCCCATTTACAGTAGTCACCAAAAATATAAAATATTAGGAATAAATTTAACCAAGGAGGTGAAAGATCTCTACGAGAACTACAAGTCACTGTTGAAGGAAATTAAAGAGGATACAAAATGGTGGAAAGACATTCATGCTCTTGGATTGGAAGATTTAACATTTACAAACTGTCCATACTACAAAGCGATGTACAGATTTAATGCAATCCCCATCAAAATACCAATGATATTCGACCTCCCTCTTAACAACCCTTCCAAAAATCTGAACTAAGAAGACGGGTTAGCATACCATCCACCTTCTGGTTACAGGTCCTGCATAAAGTTGCCTTCCCTTTTCACCAACATTTGACTTTTGAGTGGTCTATTTCTGTTTGGGGGTGGACAACCAGACCTGGGTTCAGTAACAATGTGTGCCCGCTGGAATATTTGCAGTATGTAAAAAAAGAATGTCTCTGTTTTAGGTTGTAGGTTTCTGAAGTTATTTTTATTTTTAGCTTCATTACATTTCCTAAATAGATCAGACAATAAAAACAGGGGAAAAAATATCTAACTTTTTGTTTTTGTTGTTCCTGGTTCTAAGTGAGAGTAAATCTTGCCATTAGCCACTAATTAAGCACCTCTCAGGTTTCTTTCTTTATGCTTAGACAGGGAAGTCATGTCCAGGGGAATTCCTGATGATCTTCTTCATGTTAACCCCAGTACGTAAGTACTCAGGAAGCGACACCTTGCTTCATTTTCTTTAGTAACCTGCCAGTTGGTTATCATTGGACCTTCAGGCTTCTTCGCACAGCATGCAGGCAACGTGCACCCAACCGCTTCCCATCTCAACTCTAATTTTTCCTAGCCCATGCTTTAGACCATTCAGTCTCTCTGACTTTGCTTGTGACCTTTGCAGATATGTCTGCTTGGCCAAGTAGCACCCATCAGCTGCAGTTTGAATGTCCCGCCAAGCTCATGTTGGAACTTAACCCCTAAAGTGGTGGTGAAAGTTGGGGCCTTTTAGAGGTGATTGAATCCAGGGAACCCTGCCTTCTTAAATGGATTGATTCATTCATAGATTAACAGGTCGATGTTTTAATGGGCTGTCATGGGCATGATTCTCACTGCTTTAAGAGGAGAGCAAATGAGAAGGTTAGCTCTCTTGTTCACCCTATTCTCACCATGTGACACCTTGTTGCCACGAGACCTTGTAGAGAATTTGCACCCAGAAGGCCCTCACCAGATGTGCCCCTTGGACTGTAGACATCCCAGGCTCCAAAACTGTAAGAAATAAATTAATTTTTTTATAAATTACCCACTTTCAGTTACTGTGTTATAAGCAACAAAAAATGAACCTAATACACCATCTTTCCAGATCCTGCCCAATTACCACCACTACCCCCCACAGTGACGCTTTCCTTGTGGAAATTTTCTTTGAAGTTTCATTTGATTGCCTCCATTTATGAGATGCATCAAGAAGAGCAGAAGGTGATAAAAGTAGGTGTATGGACAGTTTGTTTGCAAAATTATTACCTTAGAATCATAGAGGTTTTGCTGTATATGTGTGTGGGGTGAAAATAGAACAATTTAGTCAGGTTCCCTCAACATTTCTTGTAAACAAGTTGTGTGTGGGTGGAGTTAGTGTGCATGTGTCCCTGTGTATCTTTCTAGTTAATTGCTTTTGTGTGTTCTGAAGTTTGTGAAGTTTTTTTTTGGACCTTGCTGGTAGCAGTTGAGTTTCTGAGTTTCTCCTTTCTACTGCCTAGCTCCTAGATGTGTGTGTGCTGAATAAAGACTATTCCTCCTTCAACCAAGGCTCCAAGGACCTTTTTGCCAGTTACCTAGCTCATAGACCTGCATGTGAAGGGTTTGTGAACGGTCTTGAGGGGTCTGTGAGCTTCAGACGCTAGCCCTAGCTCTACAGTGTTCTTAGAATATAAAGTAAAATATGGATCATCTTATCTAGTTAGTATGACCTGGCCTTAAGAACTTTTTTGTATTTAAATGTTTTCTCAACGTTTTTTGTTTTTTTTTTTCCCCTTTTTGTCTTTTTTTTACTGACCGGTAACGGGATCGCAACCCTCGGTTTCGCGCCTGTACCGGGGACTGGCAACGGGATCACAACCCTCGGTGTTGCGCCCGCACCATGCTCAGCCAGTGAGTGGGAGCTGGTCTCCACATGGGATCCGAACCCTCGGCGGGAGTGCTGCCACGCTCCCAAGCGGCGCACTCTCCAGTGCGCCACCGGGCCGGCCCATCAACGTTTTTCTCTTAGATAAGGTTGTACATTCGACTCAAAAAGGATACAATTTCCATAAATTTGGAGGAGATCCTAAGAAAAATCCAGATCCTAAGAAATTAAAAAAAAAAAAAAAAAAAAAAAAACCCTCTGCTTCTGATGCAGTAGTCTTGGAAAGGAGTAATCAGTGTCTCCTCTACCCAAAATGTAGATCTGGGTTGGTTTTTCTTTCCATTTATTTTGATAGGGCATGGTGGTAAGTACACAGTTTGATTCATACCCATAGATGTGATGAAAACAATTAAAATGTGTTGCCCTTAATTATTCTTGTTAAATGTTTCAGTGGGTTTGTGCATACACTACTACGGGTGTCAATGGTAATGAGTGTGCATAACACTGGATCACAGTGCAATTTCATTTTTTTTCAATTCTCTTTCAGTATTTCTAATTGCCTCAAGGGGCAAGACTCTGATTGATGCTAATATTTCTTCAACACCTTTGACACTTGGCATCTTTCTTTATAGCCAAGAGAGTAGGCCTCAAGCTCTGTCTCTTTAGTAGGCAATAACACTAAACTGTATATTGATAAAATTGGCTCATTTTCATTTTGTTTATTTTTTATAGTTACCTATTTGTGGCCATTGGTGCTGGTTTTACACTTACAACAGTGGTATGAGGTTTCCTTTTAAAAAAATTATGGCAAATAGTGATGTAATTTAAGGAGAAATATTGTCAATAATAGTTGCTTAATAGATGTGGCTAAAATGAGGCACTGATCCATGAGTGAATAAGGTTTGATAAACTGGTCTGGGAAATGCAAGGACCATTCAGTGAATTATTTTCCATATCACCACACCTGCCAGTCCCCCTCCTTGAACCTCTTAAAGCATGTATCATATATACCATTCTCCAGGACTCTGCTGTCTTATCTATTAATTATACACAAATGTGTGTGTAAGTGTGTGAGTGTGTGCTTAAGGACATTGATAACAGGTGTAGTCTTTTTCTTATCGCCACTGTCTCACCTGCTCAGGACCCAGCAGTCACTTGCAAAGTGCTCTTTCAGGCCTGAAGTAAGCACTCTCATGTAGCCTTCCTGTCCCCAGCCATGCCTCATTGCCCCTCAACGTCATGCCCTAAAAACATGCTGAAGTCAGATAAGATGGACATTGAGACATTTTGGAATGCTGAGGTCCATGCAGGTTGGAGTTCTATATCTATTGGACCCAGGGAAACACTAAGAATAGATATGCTGTTTGAGAGCAAGTACCTCAGATAGCGGCATGGGGAACCAGAATCTCGGACTTACAAAATCAGAACCAGGTAAATACCAAACAGCAATCCAGTTGATTTTCTGTATTGATGGGAAGGAAAATGAAGGACAGAAATGGGAAGTGACACATCCCAGATCACACCACCAGTTGTTCGTAGTGGTAGAGGCAGGATTGAATTGGGAACTGTCAACGTGGCATTCTTTCTACCACCCTTACATTGTCTCTTATTACATGGATCACTATTTATGGTTTAGTACATTTCTACTTACAATTTATGTTTTAATTTATTTCAAATTCAATTTATTTTTACCTTATCTTACAGCATGTAATCCAACACTTTGCTGCTTAATATGTGGTCTTCAGAACCAGCAGAGTCAGCATCACCTGAAAGTTTTTTCAGAAATGCAAAATCTTGGGCCTCAACCCAGACATTCTGAATCAAAATCTGCATTAGAAAAAGATATCCACGTGATTTGTATTAAAGTTTGAAAAGTTCTTTTAATTATCTCCTATCATTCAAGAAAGAGTCCTGAACTGAATGAAGAAGCTTTTAGCTAAAGTCTTTTAGCTCAGTGGTTCTCAAACTTCATTGTACATAGATAAGTGAGGGAGACATTTAAGTGTAGATTCCTGAGTACCACTCTCAAGGATTCAGTTTCAGGAGGCCTGGAGTGAACACCAGATGGAATTATTTTAACAAGGTGTACAGGTAGTTCTGATGCAAGTGGTCTTTGCAAATTTTGTTTTTGCTCTTTCTTAGTTGGGTGTATATAAATGACTTCATTATTTTCTTTGAAATGAATGCCTAGAACACATTTGTAACACAGTAATCAGGCCTAGAATAGACCTTTATGATTCTGGGATGGATGCCTAAAACAATCAGATTAATAGAACATGATATGTAAACTATTCTGAATACACTAGTCTCCCCTTATCCACAGGGGATATGTTCCAAGACCCCCAGTGGGCACCTGAAACTGTGGATAGTACTGAACCCTGTGTGTGTGTGTGTGTGTGTGTACTATGTTTTTTTCCTGTATATACATAACTGTGATAAAGTTTAATTTATAAAATAGGCACAGTAAGAAATTATCAACAATAGCTAATAATACAGTAGAACAATTATATTGATATACTATAATGTTATATGAATGTGGTCTCTCTCTTTCGAAATTCTATTGTATTCTACAATACAGTCTTACTGTATCGTACTTGGGGTAACTAAAGCAAAACCTTAGATAAGGGAGGACTCCTGTATTTTCCCTGGTACGGTATCATTGTACTTCTCTGAAGAAGTCCATAGGCCACATAGGTTATATAAATCCAGTCGAAACTAATTTAAGTAAAGTGAAAGTTATTGGCTTGTAGTACTGAACAGCCAGGAGATACCTGCTTTCAGGTAGGGCTAGATCCAGCAGTTCAGAGATTCTCAGGCCACTCTTCTCCAATTCTCTGTCAACTCTGCTGGTCTCAACTCTGCTGCATTTCTCTTCTCCTACAGAAATGTGTTTTCTTCTAAGTGGGAAAGAGGACTGCAGAGACACGTTCAATTCACATTCTTCCGTCTTTTCCAGCTCCGATCCAAAACACAAATCCTGGGCAATGCTTCTGATGAGCCTTCTTTGCATCCCAGGCCCATGTCTGGACTTCTGTGACCAGTGGAAACATGTATTAGTTTGGTCCATACCATGCCATCTGTGGCCAGTACTATGCCTGGAAGCCCCAACCAGAACTACATGTTTTCAGAATTGAAAGAAATGCTAGGAAAAAAAATAGATTTTATCAAAATTTGAAATTCAGATACATTTTGACCAATATTTAACTAGAAGATGGGGAGTCTGTGGATGAACCAGGTTGGTGTTGTTTCCCCCAGTTGGTGGGACAGTCCCTTTAGACTTGAAGGCTCTGCAAAGTATGATTCTATGTTCATTATGGCAATTGGCAGATTTGTTTCATACCAATTAGTGGTACTGCTTACTTTGTCTGGAGACTGTTTTCTTCAAGCTGCAAGCAGAAGCCTATTATGTCTCAGGAAACCGAGGTCCTAGTATCACAAGGCCACTGACTAGCTGTGTGATCTTGGGGCCAGCTGTTAATTTCACAGTGTTTGTCTATCTGCTGTAAAAAGGTCAAGTTGCAGTGTCATGGGTAGTGGGATCCCTTCCAACATTAATACTCCGTGAATCCATGAATATGCACTGATTACCCTGGAGCTGTGCAACACAGGAACATATCCAGGGGATGTCTGCAGCATGGGTACTGGCTTTTCCACAACAGGCCTTACAGTGTCAGTGACTCTTTGTTCATTTTTCACAGACATTGATAAATATTTCACAAACATTTATCTCATCTACATTTACCCAATTTATTTATTTTTTAACAATTGTACCTAGATTACTTATGAAAACTGAGATATTAAACAAGACTAGTTATCATTTCAAGTTATTTTCCTGTTAACTGTTTTATGGCCTGAGAATATTATTAGGTGTTCATCTAAGTAAGAACCTTATAGTTACATATATGAGTATTTTCCTGATAACTCAGAAGATACAGTTGCTTTTATTAGACTAAGAATATTAAATTAGTCTCACTTGTCAAAGGACTACACAAATTAAGACTACTTTGCCTGTAGGCTGGGTTTATAGTTTTATGACCTTAAAACCTCTAGTAGAAACAGATATAATGCTGTCTGACCAGTAAACTCAGGCAAAAATGTATACTGATAAGACATTTCTATTTTTATTTTATCAACAATTATCAAACCAGCTTATGTATCAAAGATTTACTTAAGTCATGTGAACTAAAAAGACATGTGGATCAATTACTATATAATTTAGCAAATTTCTTTTATTGAGCACTCACTTATCTAAGCCAATTGAGAAAAAACTCTTGACTATGCTAGAGTTTATTGTGTAGACACACATACAACATAATACATGTACATATGTATAACCACACCTAGACACATATCCGTATGCATCTTATTACTTTCATTTTAGAATTTTAGTCATGAGATAGTTATACAAACTCACCAGTTTGTATTACTGGCCAATTGGATCCAAATTATATTTCTCACAAAAAAAGGAACCTGTTCACATGACTAAACTTTATCTGCCCCAGCAGGTGATCTAATGAAGGGTGTGGGACCAGATTTTGGGTAAAGCATTTTTTTAATAGAAGTTTGATTTTTAAAGGAAAACTTTTCACTTTTTTTTCCCTTTCCTTTTTAGTTTTAAATGAGTTTAGGGTAAATCTTCAAATGTTTACATTTTAGCTAGGAATAGCTGAGTTGTATAAGAAAAAAATCTCCAAGTAGCCTTGAATTCTTAGTAACAAGTTTACCTTTTGTTTACTGGTCTGGTTTGCTTGACCAGTCAATGTGAGCTGGGATGTATTTTTAAAAAGTAATTTTTATTTTTCTTCAGTTCTTCCTGGTCCATGAGTGACAGACAAAGCAATTTTTATGCTGGACAAAGATATATTATTGCCCTTAGCTCCAGATCCTGACCTGTTGCATCTGACAGCCCGTCTTTGACAAATATCTATCTGGCTCTTTTCTTTTAGATTATCAATATTCCAGTTAGCTGTTTTATTGCCCTAAGCAATCTTTAGTCATGAAAAACTAAATTTAAAATTTAAAAAAAAACCCTAAATTTAAAAGTTGTGGATTATAGGTTGTGGATTATCATGGAGCTATTGTAATTTGTAGTTAGCTGTTTTATTGCCCTAAGCAATCTTTAGTCATGAAAAACTAAATTTAAAATTTAAAAAAACCCCTAAATTTAAAAGTTGTGGATTATAGGTTGTGGATTATCATGGAGCTATTGTAATTTGTAAAGTCATTAATTTAAAAACCCTTTAAGACACTTAAAAAAAAATTTTTTTTATCTTGGCTGGAATGTCATAGGCAGTGAGTTTTATCCCAACACCTGTTGAAGAGTCACCCAGGTAGGTAGAGAAGAAAAATAAAGAGGAAAAAATAGAGATAGAGAACTCAAAAGGCTGTACCTGTTAACTCTATAGATAAAGTCTCTTAATTTGGTACTAAAAAGAAACAAATTTGGGGAGTTTGAATGATCCCTAGGATGGCCTTTGATTTTAAAATGTGCACAAAGAAAAATCATATAGCTGGCTGGAGTCTCAGAGGGGGAACTATCTTGACATGCTTTTGAACTTTGCGAGCCCACATTTTAATTAAATTTATCTAGGTGATTCAGTTTAATGCCAAATATACAAAAAACAATACCCAAGCATGCTATTGAAATGGAAAATCAAGTACATATTTACCTACCAAGAAGAATGATGATGATTCTTCTTAACCAAGAAAGAACCCTCTTAACCAGACCTCATAATCCAAGGGAAAATCCTTCAAAAACCCAAGGTCTAAACTGGGGGCCTCACAACCCAGAGGGGAAAAGACCCCTCCAATGAGAACCCAGTATTAGAAATTACCAGATAAAGCTGAACTCAACCAAAGGAGGAAAAATAACGATGGGAGTTTGTTCCAAGAGAGAAGAGAGAGTCACCTCGGGAAAAAAATGCCACCCATGGAAGCAGAGGGCTCAAGGGACCCCAAGGTGAGTGAACCTCATGCTGTAATCCCAGGGGCTGTTAATCTTTCCAAGGTGAATCAAACTTTGGTCCCACTTCTGATACCATGTACATTAAAGTTTAAAAGAAATATATAGTGACAAATCTCTAAGAAAGTGTTTTATTTGGAAAAGGGGGATTGGAATATGAATACACATGACATAGTATGCTATGTGCATATTCAGGGAGGCAAAGGAAGATAAAAGGTTTGAAAGGAAAAATTACGAAAGATTGCATAACTGTTTAGTGTAAATATCCTCGGCAACAGGGATCCATAACAAGGATGATGCCAGTCTAAGGCTGGAGAGATGCATGCTGGGCAGATGTCCTTGCAGAACTATTTTTGTGCAAGTTTGCGATGGGCTCTGTGCAAGGCTGTGGTTTTGCAGAGTCCTTTGTGATGGTTCTCGTTATTAGGCATTTGTGCATGAGAACCTTCCCTTCAGGGCCTTCCTGGTTCAGTCAGGGTGTTTTTGTTTGTTTTATAACACAAGTGACTCTGTTTTTATTCTGACAACTTTCACACATGCTAACTTTTCTATTTGATGGCAATAGAAAATGACCAGTTACATTCTTTGCAGTACTTTCAAATCTAGTGCTGTGATCGAATTAATCTAAGTTTGTCAGAAGAGTGAAGGGAGGTATTTCTCTGCCTGTACGTGTATGTTTTATGAGGTAGAGGAAACATTAATTGAGAGTGGCATTGTGAGAAATCTAACCAGTCTGTTTCTTCATATTTTGATATCTTTTCCTTTAAAAACAGTGGTTTATAATCTCTTTGCATCACAAGTAAAAATTATGGACACAATTGCCCCCAAAATGCATATTTACACATTCCCTTACACGAATTTCTACATTTGGTATCTTGAGGTTAGAGGCTTTTCAAAAAATATATACAAATTGAAGGGTAAGAATCCCTGTTTTAGAAAGTGACAGTTTTCTTTAAATTTAGCTGAATGTTATATTTTTTACAACACTGACATTCCCATTCCATGAAGACTGATATATCCTGAGTTAGTAGATGAGTTTGAAATGGGCAGGTTGATTTTTTGACTTTGTTATCCCTTATGGGATCAGTCATAATGACCCTGAAAGGAAACTAGAAACAGCTTATGAGCTTAAACAGAATTTGAAAACATTTTTCAGCTTTTAGGATGTTCAGAGGAATGTGTCCCTTGTGATGCTGCTATAAATCTTAAATTGAATGCATTTCAAACTTTCTAAACTCTTCTCTTCCCTTCACTTTGCATTCTAAGTCATCCTGGTCTGACTTTGTATAAAAGCAACACGTAAGGCAGGAATATGTCTGTCAATAATAAAAACAGAACACCCTTTATCTTTGTTTCTAAAAAAGAAAGGCATTTGTTAACACACACACACACACACACACACACTCAAGAGAGAAAGAAAGAGAAAATTAATGACACTTTTTACCTAATGCTTGGTAGAAAAATTCAGAATCCAAAATGTTCTAAAACAGCTAAAATAATGGAATACATACAATAAGGCACACACACACACACACACACACACACACACACACACTCAAGAGAGAAAGAAAGAGAAAATTAATGACACTTTTTACCTAATGCTTGGTAGAAAAATTCAGAATCCAAAATGTTCTAAAACAGCTAAAATAATGGAATACATACAATAAGGTAAAATTCAGAAGAAATATGTTTGAAGCCTTGTATGTATAAGAAGAAATGATAAAGGATACTTCAAAAAGTTCATAGAAAAATAAAATTAAAAGATAATATGAATCTTTCTGTGAACTTTTTGAAGTATCCTCTTATTAATAGCTCCTACTTTACAAAGTCGTGGTGAGGATTAAATGAGGTGATACATGTAAATATCTGCAGCACAGTACCTGGTACCCGTAGTAGCCAAGATTGTTTTTAATTTCTACTCTTATTTAGGAGTTGTTTATTTACAAAGCACTGCATTCTAGTTTTTTCTTTTTCTGGTTCTTTTGCAAAGTAAATAAATAGTAAAAATAATTTTGTTGGGGGAAGGTTAATCTTCTCAAGTAAACCATTTGTTTTCTAGAATTTGCTAGAACTACCTGGTGATGAAAGAATATTTGCTAGCTAGAAAAGATCATATACAAGCAGCACTTTTGATATGAGTACAAATTATAGGCTTCTTTACTCTTCAAGGATGACCAGAGACAGGATCAGAGCTTGGAGAACACTCAGTGGCAAGATCAGTATTAGTAGTGGAAGTCCTAAGTGTAGTCACAAGAAGGTTGGCTGAAGGGGAGTGTAAGATATAAGAAAAATGTATTTAACAGAAACAATCATTAATTTAAAAATACCCTTCCAGGGATTCCAGGGAATTCATAAGATAAAAAGAATCTCATGCAGGAAGGACCTAGACAGATGGTGGCAAAATGATCCCACAATAACTATTAAATCCATTCCCTGTCACTAGATTGTTCTGTTGTGCAAGCTGATAGGCTATATCACTGCTAGACATTTGCGTTCCTAATTTATTAAAGTAAACTGATAAATATTTTTACTAAGGAACTCTCTTAAAGGAATCAAAGGATATTATTGCACTGTGGATAAGGAGACAAATTCTGATTTCAGAACCAGAATCTAATCCTGAACTTTAGGTCAATGACTTAATATTCTCCAAGTCTGTTTCCTCATCTGGAAATGAAGATTATAAGAGCCCTGACCTTTCAGGGCAACCATGAATGGTAAATGAGACTCCATGTGTTTAGCACATAGCAATGTAGTACCTAATAAAACACTTGATATTAGCTGTTGTCAACATTGCTATCGATCATTCTGACTTGAAGATGCCCTTAGACTTCAAGGAAATTAATTGAGAAAAAACAAGTTGAAGAGAAGATAAAAATCTTAAAGCAGTAAATATGCTTATTTAGAGATATCAAAACAGGTAAACAGTAGCATTGCGTAAAGGAATTGCTGCACACAGAAGAAAAATGAAATGCTGAAGTCAACAAGAAGTGAGAACACTGAGATGAGAAATGATCATTTCCTGAAGCAGGTGGGGAAGAAGATGAGGAACATTTCAACTTCTCAAAAGTGGGCACCCAATGCATTTTTAGGAGTAGTATCACCATGGACAACCCAAGATATTTCATCATCTAATAGCTTTTGTCAGATTGAACTATTTGAAAAACTCATAGTGCATAATTAGGGTGGCTGTGATAAACCATTTCTAATGCCTTCATCAAGATGCATGTAGTGGTGTTTTTCCAAAGATCATTTCTCTGTCGTTTTAAGGGGCAAAACTAGGAAGATATATTGGAAAACACAAATGATTCACTAATTCTCAAAGGAGAGCTGAGATAAATATTTATATTGGTCATTTATCACCCATGTAATACTCAGCCAGTAATTCACAATTACTATGTTCATGTTTTAAATATTCCCATGTGAGTGATTTATCTGAGCAGCTATACTTAGGGAGGGGCAGTAGTCAACTGATATGACATATCTCTGTACCTTAATACCATTTGCTGAACAACTGCCTTCTGTGTTTCAAGAATATAAGTGTATTCTATTAATTTATGCACAGTAAACTTCTGTACTATTTCATAGATTGCTGTGCATGCTGGACCCAGAAAGAACCTAGCAGAAAATAGCCTGGCCTTAAAAAAAAGTGTCTTAGCAAAGTGAGAGATTAGTGAAGTAGGAATCATAGATGATAGCAATGAAATTATTTCAGTCACCTTTGCCTTCCATATATGACACACTTTGCTCAAAATCAATTGTAAATTGAATCATGCTGTAATTCAATCAGTACTTACTGAGCACCTACTATGTACTGGAGAAATAATGTGTAATAAAACATTATCCTTAGTTTAAGTGTGCCATAATATAGACAGACATGTATGCAGAAATTACAGAAAGTAAGGTATGTGCAGTGATAGAAGCATGCACAGAGTATATCTGGAGTAGATGCACCAAACTTATCCTGAAATGGTCAAAGGAAATTTCATGGTAGATGGGAAGCCCATATATGATATTCACTGCACATTGTTAGGTTTACATGTTGTTTACAGGCACATACTTGATGGTGCATCTCTGCCCATGCCACATGGGGTTTTAAACAATTTGAATACCATACACTGAATTATCTGACCTAAATCTTAAAGAACTCTGAGCTGGATTTACTCAAGTAAAAAAGTGGTTTTGTAAAAGGACATTCTAAATCAGGAAAATGGGCTAGTAAAGCCTTGGAGCCCAGAGATAGCAGAATGAGTATAGAGAACCATATACAAATCATCTTACCGGAGCTCAAAATATCAGATGCAGAAGAGGAGGCTGCATACGTCAGCAGGGCGAGAGGATGGAGGTCCTTGTAAGCCATTGCTCCTCGTGTCCTTCTCTGTGTGCACGCTGTTTCACGGATGCTAGGCTTATCCATATGGGCTGTTTTGGTAAGTAGAATGTGAGCGATCAGTGAGGTATGCTGAATCTGAGTGGAAAATCGAGTCATTCTATAATCCTGTCATAGCTCTTTTATATACTCATCAAATCAGAATGCAACTCACAACCAACACCAGGGGACTTCAAAGAGTTGTTGGAAAAACAGAATTAAAACTTTCCATGAACTTTTTGAAGTACCGTCATATATGCATGACTGAGAAAGAAATATTTGTTATTGTAAACCACTGAGATTTGTGGGGTCATTTGTTAATGCAGCAAAACACAGTCTAAACTGTTACAGTCATATTAGACTGTATTTGGTGAGCAATATAGAAGTTTTTTTATAGAGTATATTTTTACTGAGGTATAGCATAAGTAGAAATGTGCAGAATTCATGAGTGTACAGACTGAGGAGTTAGAATACAGGAAGTATATTCGTGTCACATTCATCCTGAAAAAGAAATAGAATGTTACCAGCAGTCCAAATGTTTTCGTTAACACGTTATCCTCTTTTATTTGCTCAATCATTTTGATTTTTCCCCTCTTTTTCTCCCCACCCACCAATCCCCATCTCTTATTATATGTGCATAATGTTTCTTGATAATCGAATTGAGACCAAGTTGCATACATTATGGCTATTTACCTATAAATACTTAATGTATATTTCCTAAGAGCGGGGATTATTGTCCTATATAACCACAATATATTTTATCAGCTTTAGTTAATTTAACAGTGATAAAATGGTTTAGTTTAACAAATAATTCCAATTTTATTCATTGAACCAACCATGTTATTCATAACACTTTTTTTCCCCTCAAGTACAAGATCTAGTCTAAAATTGGGAATATGTTGGATTCCCATGTTTTGTCAGTCTCCCCTTATATGTAATATTTCCATAGCCTTTCTTTGTCATTCCTGACATTGACATTTTTGAAGACTGTAGTACCTTTGTTTGGTAACAGAATGTTTCTCATCTGGAGTTTGTCTGATGTTTTCTCATGATTAGATTCGGTGACAGGAAAAATTGTGTCCTTCTCAGAGTATCATATCTGAGGCACATGTGTTCACCTCCCTCTTGTTGGTAATGTTAATTTAATCACTTTGCCAAGGATGCCAATTTCTCCACTATGCAGTTGTTGCTTTTTCCATTTCAACTAATAAGCATTCTTTGGGGAGATGCTTTAAGGTCATTCAGATATTCTCCTCCTTGTCAAAAATTCCTCCTGGGTTTAGTATCCACTGATGAGTCTTGCCTGAACCAGGCTTTGCTATGAAAAGTGCAATATGATCATTTTCTAACTCTAGCATTTTCTCCATAATTACCAGTTGATGCTCAACGTTCTCGTCTATGACAGGGCCCTTTTTTCTTCTTTTACTCATGTATCTATCCATCAAGGCAGTACCATTATGCACTTACATATTCCCATTAATTCATTGGTTTAAAATTCTCATCTATGACAGGGCCCTTTTTTCTTCTTTTACTCACGGATCTATCCATCAAGGCAGTACCATTATGCACTTACATATTCCCATTAATTCATTGGTTTAAAATATATTACAGTATTTAATTATTTTGGTGCTCAAGGTATCCCAGATTTGTCCAGTGGGAGTACCTTCAAGCTGTATGTCATTTAAGCTCCCTCCTTCCTGCCCTGTTTGATCTCTACACCCACAACCTCCCTATGGAAAGCAAGAAGGAAAACTGCAGTGGGAGTACCTTCAAGCTGTATGTCATTTAAGCTCCC
This sequence comes from Galeopterus variegatus, assembly GCF_000696425.1. Lineage (NCBI taxonomy): Eukaryota > Metazoa > Chordata > Mammalia > Dermoptera > Cynocephalidae > Galeopterus > Galeopterus variegatus. The sequence continues at coordinate 125,895 of NW_007731346.1, read as the reverse complement.
CCCTTCCTGCCCTGTTTGATCTCTACACCCACAACCTCCCTATGGAAAGCAAGAAGGAAAACTTACATCTGGTGAATGTCTTGGTGGTGGTGACAGTGACCCAGGGGTTTCACATGGCAGAAAATGTCTGAGCAGAGAGAGACTAACCTCTCATGTGCTCTTCTTTTAAAGCCATCAGAACCACGCCACTGCCCACCATTTTTAATTCACTCACTTGGCATGGTTCTCAGAGTCTAATCATCTCTTCGAAGCCCCACCTTTCAATTACCATCATAGGACTTTCCACTCTTTTAACGGTCACAGTTAGGATCAAGCTATTAATATATGAAGTCTGGGGGCACAATTCGATTAATCCGCAGCACACATTTATCATTTCCGGGAAAATGTAAGGACCTTATAATACTTTAAAGTAATTTAATCCCTCTTGTGTTGTTATTCATTTTAATTTTGTATGTATGAGGGTACTTCAAAAAGTTCATCAAAAGATTTGTATTATCTTTCCATTCTATTTTTCCACAAACTTTTTGAAGTACCCTTGTACATTAAACTCCACATATATTATTATAATAGTTTAATATAGTCAGTCTTTAGATTTTATTTCTACTTGCCCTCCCATTATTAGAAGAACTTCTTTAAGTATTTCCTCTAGTGTGGATTAGCTAGTGAGAAATTCCCTCCTTTTAATTGTCTGAAAATATTTTTATTTCCTTCATTTTTGCAAGATGTTTTTATGGGGTATGAAATTATAGTTTGGAAGATATTTTCCTTCACCACTTTGAACATATTCCATCGCCTTCTGGCTTCTATAATTTCTGTTCAGAATTCAGCTGTCTTCCTTATTGTTGCTCTTTTGAAGATGATGTGTTTATTGAGAGTGGTGTTTTTAAGAGTTTTCCTTTTTCTTTTGCTTTCAGCATCTTTACTCAGAGGTCCCAAGATGTAGTTTGCTATATCTATATCCAACTTGATGACAGTAATGTAATGATTTTTGAGTTTCTGGCTTAATGTTCTTTCTTCTATTTTGGAAAAATATCTGTCAATATCTCTTTAAATATTGCTTTTGCCACAATCTCACAATCTCTCTCTTCCTACTTTCTATAAACTCTAATAACATATATATTAAACCTTTTTACTGAATCCCATGTCTTTTATTATTTTTTTAATTTTTAAAATCTCTTTTTGCTTTTGTCACAGTATTTTCTACTGACCAAACTCTCAATTAAAAAATTCCTTCTTCAGCTTTATTAACATTAGTACATTTATTTATTTCCAGTTATTGCATTTTCAGTTATATGACTTCTATTTGAATCTTTTTAATAGGTTCCAATTATTTCCTGAAATTCCTCATCACATCTCTTAACTTTCTGGAATCAGTTTTTTTTGCTCAGGATTGCTTTGGCTATTCTATTTGGAGTCTTTTATTGTTCCATAGTTTGTGAAAAAATTATGTTCTGCAATTGTTCAGTGCAGTATTTTTATATGTCAATTGGGCGAATTTTATTAGTTTTAACATTCAGATTTATATCTTTCCATTTTTTGTCCCCATATTCTATCCATTCCCCAAGAGGTGTATTAAAATTTCCCTCTATGATTGTAGATTTATTGCTCTTCTTTTAGTTCTGTCAATTTTTGTTTAACATATCTTGAGGTCGTGTTATTACTGTATTAAAAATTAAAATTGTTTGATTTTCCTGGTGGATTGAATCTTTTATCATTATATATTATCTCATACTTATTTGCTGTATGTAGCATGTTTTTCTTGTCCTAATGTCTACTTTTTTGTTATTAGTGTAAATGTACCACCCTTATTTTTTTAGATTCTTAGTCTGCTCTGGCTGTCATAACATAATACCATAGACTAGTGGCTTAAGAGAAATTTATTTTTTCACAGTTCTGGAGACTGGAAATCCAAGATCAAGGTGCCAGCAGGGTTGGTTCTGTGAGGGTTCTCTTGCCACTTTCTCAATAGATGCTTATATGGCTTTTCTTCAGTTTTTTGTGAAGGGGAGAGGGAGGGAGAGAGACAGATCTTTCTCTCTCTCTTCTTCTCATATNGTCTCAAAAAAGAAGATTTCTCTGTTAATCATAAAGTTTCTTGTAGGCTTTTGATAGATAATCATAATTAGGTCAAGCAAATGTCCTATCCAATGAAGCAGCCATTTGAGCTCTGAAGTTTTTTTTGGCATGGTGTTTACTTGTTTTTAGTCTCCTGATTTAATCTCTTTTCTATAAATAGTTCTATTTGTACCATCTGTTTCTTCTTGTCAAAGTTAGTAAATTAAATTAATTTTTTCCAAGATTTTGTCTTTTAATCCAAATGTTCAAATTTGTTGAAAATATATAGTATTTTCCAAAATCATTTATAATTACCTTTGTAATATCTTTAAGATCTGTAGTGATATCTTTGTTTTAATGCCTGATATTGGTGATTTGTGATTTTATCTCTTTTTTTTTTTTTTTGGTCAATCTTTTGATGGTCTATCAATTTTGTGAATTTTTTTCGAGGAACCCAGTTTTGACTTTGTTGATAATCTCTACCGTATTTTAGTTTTCTATTTTATGAGTTCCTCATCTTAAATCCATTATTTTCTTCATTCTACTTTCTTGAATTTCAGTTTCTATTGTTTGTTATTTCTTGAAATGAATGCACATCTCCCAAATTTTCAGTCTTTCTCTCTTTCAGATATATGGATTTATAGCTATAAATACTTCTTAGAGCATGGCTTTAGCTGGGTCCACAACTTCTGGCAAATAATATTTTTATCATTGAATTAAAATATTTTCTACTTTCCATTATGATTTCTCACATGATCCATACGTTTTCAAGTAACCAATTTCCAAACATTTGGGGATAGTCTAGTTATATTTTTATTATTGATATCTAATTCAGTTCCATAGTAGCTAATAAAACTTTGTGTATAATTTTAATTCTTTAAAATTTGTTGTGATTTCCTTTTTGGCATAATATACTATCAGTTTTGGTAAAAGTTTCCTATNTTTATTTCTACTTGCCCTCCCATTATTAGAAGAACTTCTTTAAGTATTTCCTCTAGTGTGGGTTAGCTAGTGAGAAATTCCCTCCTTTTAATTGTCTGAAAATATTTTTATTTCCTTCATTTTTGCAATATGTTTTTATGGGGTATGAAATTATAGTTTGGAAGATATTTTCCTTCACCACTTTGAACATATTCCATCGCCTTCTGGCTTCTATAATTTCTGTTCAGAATTCAGCTGTCTTCCTTATTGTTGCTCTTTTGAAGATGATGTGTTTATTGAGAGTGGTGTTTTTAAGAGTTTTCCTTTTTCTTTTGCTTTCAGCATCTTTACTCAGAGGTCCCAAGATGTAGTTTGCTATATCTATATCCAACTTGATGACAGTAATGTAATGATTTTTGAGTTTCTGGCTTAATGTTCTTTCTTCTATTTTGGAAAAATATCTGTCAATATCTCTTTAAATATTGCTTTTGCCACAATCTCACAATCTCTCTCTTCCTACTTTCTATAAACTCTAATAACATATATATTAAACCTTTTTACTGAATCCCATGTCTTTTATTATTTTTTTAATTTTTAAAATCTCTTTTTGCTTTTGTCACAGTATTTTCTACTGACCAAACTCTCAATTAAAAAATTCCTTCTTCAGCTTTATTAACATTAGTACATTTATTTATTTCCAGTTATTGCATTTTCAGTTATATGACTTCTATTTGAATCTTTTTAATAGGTTCCAATTATTTCCTGAAATTCCTCATCACATCTCTTAACTTTCTGGAATCAGTTTTTTTTGCTCAGGATTGCTTTGGCTATTCTATTTGGAGTCTTTTATTGTTCCATATGAATGTTAGGATTGTTTTTTCTATATATGTACACAACATCAGAGCACCCAGATATATAAAGTCTTGATAATGCCAATATATGATGAGTCTACTTGAGTCTTCTTCTTCTTCTTTTTTTCTTTTAATAGCTGTTTGATTTTTATTCTGTTGTCTATTGGACATTTACTCTTGACTCCTAATAAACTGAGTGATACATGTTGTTACAACTTTTAATTTGATTTCAGATTGTAACTGTAGCCACTTTAAAAAATTCCCTCTTGCTTGCTTTCTTGAAAAATTGTTGAGAGCCATTCTGCTATAGGAAATGGCATGGGAGCCTGAGGAATGATACCCCTTGTTCAACAGGCTACAAGGGGGCCCCATATGTTTGACATGGCTCCCTGGAATTTCCTGTTTGTTTACAACTAATTGATCACAACCAGTTACAGATTTCTTTGTTCCTTCTCCACTCCCACTGCTTCACTTGACTCACCAAGAATATGTCATTCCATAGTAATAATAAGAATGACACAGTGTATTTTAACAAACTTAAGAAGGGTCATTTAACTTTTCACTGTGTCTCCTGTGCTGTTCCCGGAGTCTATTGGCAGGGAAATAAAAGGTTTCGTTATAAAATAAATAAGTTAAATAGTGGAGAAACACAAACAAATTTTGATATTAATAGGTTTTGTTTAAATCAGTTTGTAACACAAAATTTGTAACAATAACAGAAATTTAACAAAGATTTATAGTTAAATTTTATAATATTCATGTTATAAACATTGTGATTTGATTATAAATTAAAATGATCAGTATAAAGTATAAGCAATATTAAATTGTTAACCATAACTAATCAATGTTATTAAAATTAAGAGTAGTAAGTATAAGTAAGATTTAAAAGGGGTTAAATTGTAAGCTAAGGAGGTTAACGTCAGACCGAAAGTCTGACGTTTTAAAGCCAAGCATGTTGCTATTGTATAGTTTTCTGGCCACAAGCCACAGGCTTTGGGGTGAACTACTGATGTGTGAGTAGATGTTTTTGTCAGAGCATGAGTGCTTTGGGACATTTTGACCTTTACTTTTCAATAGAAATGAAATAAAAAAATGTTTTGATTAAAGATAAATCATTATGTAAAAGATTAAGTAAAAAAATATAAATAAAGCAAGATTCATGTGGTCGTTGTCCACACCTCCACTAGACACTTACAGTCTGCCTTTTTCTTTTTTCCTCATCCTATTCCACACCACCTATTCAGGTCCAACGAATCCAGCGGTGCTGGACTCCGGCAAAAAATAGCTTTGTTTTTTCTTGCTTTGTAGTTAACCCTAAACCATTAACTGAGATTAAATCAAAACACAGCAAAGTCATATGAAACCAGTTCAGCTGGGAATGAGATAAGGTCATCTGGACCCTAAGATAATGTCAAGGATAAGAACAGAAAGCTGAAGGCACTTTGGTGCAATGAATGAAGGCACCTGATTGTCACACTTGGCATTTTTGCACCTGGCCCTTTTCATGTAGCCTCTGTCTCCAAACCCCTTGCACCCAGCACTTTGCCCATAACCCTCATCCCCAAACCTAATAAAACCTCCCTTCCGCCAGGCAATCAGGGTGGCAGTTGGGAATTTACCCTCTGACTCCCAGCTGACATCTTCTGTAATAAAGAGCTTTTCCTTTCAGTACTATCTGGCTAGTGTTATTGACAATCTTATAGAGGCGAGTCCTTGGACCCAGTCAGGTCAGGGATTTTCCTAAGTCAGCCTCCCACCTGGGAAGTAGCACACAGCGGAAGCTCATCCAAGGCTAACTCTCACAAGCTGGCAGACAGTGAAGGGGAATCCCTCCAGACTCATTCCTTTACACGATAGTGTGTGTGAAAAATTGCAGAGGTAATTCAATGGTTTGATAATGTTATCTTCTTGAGATAAGATTTGATTTTGCTTCAAACTGTCAGTTGGGCTAGGGACATACCACTTCAATATGGTTTGGGGTTGAGCTGATTTCAACTGGGTTTTGATCTGTGGGAGTGTTTGTTTCTGCTTAGCCCTCACTTCTTTGGTGCGCCCCTTCAGACATCTCACCTGAAAGTCTGAGCTCTTTACCTTGGCCTCTTAGTCACTGGTGGCTTCTAAACTTTAATTTTTGTTTCCCA
>NW_007731346.1:112365-118850 GCF_000696425.1 Galeopterus variegatus | reverse complement strand
CTGTGGAAATTTTGGAGAACCACATGACTTTCTTTTTTCAAACCAAGTGTTTTGGGAAATATCCATTTTTAAAAGATGATTTGCTGACACTTCAAATCTTGAATCCAAGGTGCTGATTCATGCAGTTTGAAGTTCAGGGAATTGCTTGAAGTTATAGCTTCCCAGGAAATAATCATGTTGATGTCAGAGAAAGTTTGTAGAGCTATGAAGAATTGTAATTACACAGTCTGCTGCTATATACTGCAGTCTGATAGATAAGGGACAGATTTAACAATGGTGCTGACAGCTGAGCTGTTATTGATCTTTTGTTTTTAAAGCTAGCAATGATGTATCCTGTGCTATAACTTCAAACCCGCATAAATATAAAATTGCTGGGGTGAGAATAGGACATAGATCCAACAAGTTACAAAATGTGACCAATTATGTAAAACTACAAAACAAAGATGTATCACTGATAGAATGAATAAATTCTTGAAGTAATCTTGTCTTGTAAGAGAGTTATAATAAATTTTATAGGAACCTCGGATGTAAAGAAAAGCACCAGCCAATATATGGTGTAGTTATATTATTAAGCTATATATTGCATCAATCAAAAATATAATCTCGGGGCAATTTCTGAATAGTTTCTTGGAACTAATAACTACTTAAAATACTTTAAACATATCAAGCATACCATGTTTTCTCTATTCTAGGGTGCATATTTTTTCACATTTTGTCATCTCTTAACTCAGTACCTGCATTTGTGTCTGCTGTGATCTGAATTCACATATTGAAACTTGTTCACCATTGGGATGATATTAGGATGTGGGCTTGGGGAGATTAGATCACGAGGGCAGAGCCCTCATGAATAGGACTAGTGCGCTTATAAAAAGGCCCCAGAGAACTGCCTTGCTCCTTCCACCATGTGAGGACTCAGCAGGCAGATGACCTTCTATGAATGAGGAATGATGACCAACTATGCAGATATCTTGATCTTTAACTTCCCTGTCTCCATAAATAAATAAATTTCTGTATGAGTCACCCAGTCTATGCTATTTTGTTATAGCAGCCTGAAGAGACTAAGACAATATATCTTTTGTAATTCTTCAGAAATAAAAGCTGCAAAATGAATCTTGTTCTGCCTAAAAGAAGACAGGTTATCACCTATCCACAAGCAGTTACATTACTATTTTACCATATTCTCTTCAGAGTGTGAAAGACCACAATAAAACGTTGAACTTTCAGAAGGAGAGAATAGACCTATAGTTACTAGAGGTGGGAAAGGGGGAATGAGAGAAGGTTATGGAGTAATTGGGTAAAGGGTGCACAGAATAACTATGATTTGTAATGATAAACATGCTAATAATATCAACTTGATCATCACATGCTGTACACAAATACTGATAGTCAACTCTGTACGCCATAAATATGTATAATCAACAACAAATAAATATTTTTGGAAAAAAATAGAATGAAATAAAAAGGACTAAATAAAATGTGTTATCCTGGATGGGATCCTGGAACAGAATGACAACACTGAAGGAATAATTAATAAAATCTAAATAAAGTATGGAGTTTCATTTAAAAAAATAATAAAAATAAAGTAAAATAAATAAACCTTTACTGATACCAACCTAAAGTTTATTTTTTCTCCCTTTTTCCTTCCCCATATATAATCTATTTAAAGTTGGTGACCATCAATTCTATGTAAAATTATACAAATTTTATATATTTCATATTTTACATAAAGAGTATGTTTTTATACTTTTACTACAGACAGGTATCTGTGCAAAATATTTAGTAGTATTTTGCATAACTTAAAATTATGTAAGTGGTATAATGCTACATACGATTTCCTCTTTCTTCCATTAATGTTATATATTTGAGATTGATTTATATAGATGCTTGCCCCTCATTAATTTATTGCTGCATAAGATTAACTTTATGAATAAACCTGTTTATTTTTGCCTTTCCTAATCATGAGCAATTAGATTTTTATTTCTCATTTTTTTGCTGTTTCATTTGTGTAATGAATATACTTGCACAGGTCTCCTTGTGCACATTTGAAGAGCTTCTCTAGGCTATTCACCTAGAAGTACAATTCAATTAGAAATTGCAACTTGCTCTCGGATGTGGTTGTATAAATTTATTCTCACATTGCTACGTGTGATTCTCCACATACTCACCAACACATGGCATTATTTAGGATGAAACAAGTGAAAAGCTTTTAAGACACCCCCTTTCCCCACCCCCGTGACCATCTGGCAGAACGAGATTTTTAAACATAAAGACTGGATGAAACAAAGGCATATACTTTAATTGCTAAATATGAAAGAAAAGACCATTCTTTCCCCCAGAATGCTCCCGTGGTTAGAGGAACACCACCACATCTCTCATTGTTAGATCAGTGGCTGGGCACTGCTAGCCCTCATTCCCCTAGATGATAGCATTTCTTTTTTAGACATCATAAATATTTTATCTGGGAATATTTCTAGCCATTGCTTCCCCAAACTTGTTCATAACAATAGTTCAAAGAAATTTTTCTTGAAAATAAATTCCTTCCATTAATGTTATATATTTGAGATTGATTTATATAGATGCTTGCCCCTCATTAATTTATTGCTGCATAAGATTAACTTTATGAATAAACCTGTTTATTTTTGCCTTTCCTAATCATGAGCAATTAGATTTTTATTTCTCATTTTTTTGCTGTTTCATTTGTGTAATGAATATACTTGCACAGGTCTCCTTGTGCACATTTGAAGAGCTTCTCTAGGCTATTCACCTAGAAGTACAATTCAATTAGAAATTGCAACTTGCTCTCGGATGTGGTTGTATAAATTTATTCTCACATTGCTACGTGTGATTCTCCACATACTCACCAACACATGGCATTATTTAGGATGAAACAAGTGAAAAGCTTTTAAGACACCCCCTTTCCCCACCCCCGTGACCATCTGGCAGAACGAGATTTTTAAACATAAAGACTGGATGAAACAAAGGCATATACTTTAATTGCTAAATATGAAAGAAAAGACCATTCTTTCCCCCAGAATGCTCCCGTGGTTAGAGGAACACCACCACATCTCTCATTGTTAGATCAGTGGCTGGGCACTGCTAGCCCTCATTCCCCTAGATGATAGCATTTCTTTTTTAGACATCATAAATATTTTATCTGGGAATATTTCTAGCCATTGCTTCCCCAAACTTGTTCATAACAATAGTTCAAAGAAATTTTTCTTGAAAATAAATTCCATCTGGGAAATGATACTTGCTATATCCTTCTTCTGAAATTTAACAAAGGCTCTGATAAGTCCCAGAATGAGAAAACCTGTCTAATTTTACTTAACCCAGCATTTCCCAGACTTCTTTTTTTTTTCTTTTTCATCTAATCCCTGCTAATAGGAACATACTGAGGAAAACTACTCTAACCCCCTTGGCTGGTATTAGCACAGAATTGAACATTAAAAATCTGGGCTTAAATCCAGACTTTGCCATTTATCTGCTCTGTTATCTTAGGCAAGTTATCGACCGTTTGTAAACCTCAGTTTGCTGACCCATAAAATGAACATTAAGTCTTCTTTACCAGTTATAGGAACTAGCTAGTGGTCTACACAGAGTACCTAGTGTTATCTGGCACATAATAGACATTCAGTACATGAGAGACTATCCCTGTATTTTTAACTTCTCGAGATAGCATGATGCATTTTACTCTCTGCAGTGCAAAGTGATCATGTCATTCTCAAAACTATTCTGTCATGCATGTCTGGTCTGTCTGCTATAAGTATGCCAGGATTTAGAAAATCATAATGGTTCGTGACTGTGTAGACCTCAGTCACAGAAGCCTTAATCTTTTCAACCTGTCCTACCAGGACAGACCCGAGGCTTTCTTGATTACTGTTTAGCTTCTGAAGATTTTTCTTTTACTTTTTTATAGGTCGCTTAACCTGTGGCAATAAGGACTGCATAATATATTTGATAATTATTCATGCTATAATTTTTTCATGGCCTCATAGAACCATCAAACCAAAAGATTCCTACTCTAATTTTTTCAGTTCTCATAATTATATAGAGAGGCAACTGAAGTTCAAACAAGTTAAATAAGAACATTTATATAATGAAAGGATAACGTGTCAGAACAGTCCCACCTGCCCTGTAGCTTATGGCATGAGCCTTTGACTAAGACAGTCTTGGTTTCAATATCAGCCCTTTATAGGTGGCCTTAGATAGGATACTTAAACTCCTATAGCCTCCATTTCCAAGTCTGTAGAATGGGAACAATTGTACTATCTACTCCACTTCGTGCTGGGAGGAATGAATAAGGTAATGCAGCACAAGGAATGTCAAGAATGCTGACAGGTATTTGTTACTGTTTTGGAGATGCTTAACTTAGAGTGGCCTGTCTCTGCTCCAGAGGGCTATTGATCTACCATTGCTTTCAGATGTTTATTGAATTCAAGTTCAGGATCTACCATGCTAATTGAAAGAACAAGTCTGACAACAGTCTTGGATAGAATTGAGGACATTGCATTTANACACAGGAAGAGACTTCAAAAACTTCGCGGAAAGATCTGCATTATCTTTTAACTCTATTTTCCATGAACTTTTTGAAATACCCTTGTATTGTGACTAACACTGTATATGCTTTATTAAATTTAATACATACTGCAACCTGGATGTTTAAAGATGAGGAAACTGAGGGCCAGAGAGCTGGAGCACTGTCCAGTGTGATGCTGGTAGTAGATGACAGAGCCAGCGCCTTTGGACCCCGTTCTTTCTGACACCACAGCCCTTAAGCCAGCTGCCTCCTGAGTCCTTGAAAGATGGCATCCCTAGTTGTGATGCTTTTTTCATAGTCCTGCACTGAGTACTTAGTCTTATGAACTTGGAAAGTGACTTCCATTTACCTCATTGATTCTAACATGTACTTTTCCCCCACACTTAACTTCTTCCAAACTAATTTGTGATTCAATGTTTTTCTCCCCCCACTACTGCTATCAAAAATAGCAGTGCCTCTAGCATACTAGGTTCAAAGAAATTTGGTAACTCATTTAATCATCATATTAGCCCTTCAGGAAGTATTATTACTCGAACTTTTGAAATGTGGAAACTGAGGGACAGAGACACCAATGAACTTGTCCAAGGGCAAGCAGCTAACAAATGGCGAGGTCAGGTTTCCAACTCAGGCAGTTTAATTAAAAGTCCCTGGTCTCACCAATACAACTGCAATGCCTAAAACAAACACAGAGCTAATAATGTACAAACTAAAATTTACCAATGGTTAGTACCAAATTGTTACAGCTTAGGAAATTATATGCTAAGTTGGCTTGATTTCTGATTAACATCCCCCTTCAATTCTTACCACACTACTGACACTTTGTCACCTTCGTGACTGTGCAAGATCGACAAGTGCATGGAACGCACCGAGTCTCAGAAGACCGAGTTCCTCTGTATCTATGATGTGATGGAAAACGCTCTGTCTTCACAATGATTAATTTATAATAACTGTGACCATTATCATTCCCTCCTTTAGATTTTTCAGTTTGGGAAATCAATGGAGGGAATATTGGATGCAAAGGAGATTCACAACAGCCTTTGGAAGGATTAGGACACAAATCTTAACGACCCGCCAGAGAATTTCCAAGGGTGATAAATGTCACAATTCAGCATCTGTTTATGATGACAAAGGAAAGGTCGCGATTTATGGCAAGGTCTTTGATGCTTTTTTTTTGTTGTTCTTAGGAACTTCCTGGCTTAAAACAATTGACCAAGACAACAAGGCAGGGAGAGAATATCACAGAATAGGATGTCTTCTTGTCAATAAATACTGTTGAAATGGCCACTTGTAGGAACCTGCTTGCATATAAGAATGATCATTAACTGACAATTTATTGAGACAATGCTTTGGGCCACACTCATTGGTGAAATCTTTAAGGGAAAGAAAAATTCTCCTTCTTGTTCCAGGCAACCTGTTGCTTCCATTTTCTTAGATATCTACAAGGAAATTCATGCAATAGATCCCCCCTAACCAGCAGAGGATACGTTCCAGGACCCCAGTAGATGCCTCAAACCCCTGAACCCTATATATGCCATGATTTTTCTTATACATATAAAACCATGATAAAGTTTAATTTATAAATTAGGCAGAGTAAGAAATTAACAATGACAACTAATAATGAAATAAAAGTATTATAACAACTGTAATAAAAGTCATGTGAATGTGCTTGCGCACTCTCTCTCACTGTATCTTCATATACTGCACTCACCTACCTGCAGAACCTGGTTGACTGCAGGTAACTGAAACCATGGAAAGTGAAACCACAGATGAGGGGCCCTACTATGATACCAGTCATATGTTATTAAAACAAGATGTTCATGATGTTTGCTTTTCCAATTGTGTTATTTTGCAGTTTATTCTATATTTATGAACACCTCATAGAGTTAGTTGAGGATATTAAGTGCTTGCTGCAGACATGGTGTATTGGTCAGCTTTATAACTAACTGTA
>NW_007731346.1:111404-112145 GCF_000696425.1 Galeopterus variegatus | reverse complement strand
TTGAGGATATTAAGTGCTTGCTGCAGACATGGTGTATTGGTCAGCTTTATAACTAACTGTAATAAAACTGCAATAAATCACCCTAAAACTTAATGGCTTTAAAACAACACCTATTTATTTAGCTCATGGCTGTGCAGATTGGCCCTTTGGCTAGCCTTCGCTGGGCAGTTATTCTGGTCTCAGTTGGGCTCACTTATGTACTTTCGGTCAACTGCTGAACTAGCCAGAGACTGGCTCATCTCACATGGCCTCAACTACAATAGCTCATCGTTGTTCCATGTTGGCTCCCACATTCTAGCAGGTTAGTCTGCAATCTTCACCTGGAAGCTGGGCAGGTTTTTAAGAGACTGAGTGGAGACATGCTAGTTTCTTTAGGCTAAGATTCAGAACTGGAACAGTGTCATTTCTGCCCCATTGTATTGACTACAACAAGTTACAGTGCCAGCTCATATTCAAGAGGAAGGTAAATAGACTCCACCTGTGATGGGAAGAACTGCAAATACACCTTGTAAAGACCAACAATACAGGGAAGGACAGAGGCCAATGGCCATTTTTGTAACCTACCGGCCTTTCAGCTCTCCTCTGAGCTGATAACTCTTTTTTCCTGTTCCGACTTGGTACCATTCATAAGTTTATTTTACTAGACCATCTACTATCAGATTTTTTTTATGTGGGGATGAAGGGATGTAGCACTAGGCAAATGTCAGAATCCTGCTGATGACTCCGATTGTCGAGCTAAGG
>NW_007731346.1:92062-110847 GCF_000696425.1 Galeopterus variegatus | reverse complement strand
ACTTCACATGCCAGGCTGGGTCACCAGACCACTCACATGCAGGTCTATGAGCTAGGTAACCGGCAAACAGGTCCTTGGAAGCCATAGGTTGGAGAGTATGGCTGTGCCTGTAGCGGCCGCCAAAGGCAGTAAAACACCAGGTCACATGCAGGTCTATGAGCTAGGTAACCAGCAAACAGGTCCTTGGAAGCCGTAGGTTGGAGAGTATGGCTGTGCCTGTAGCGGCTGCCAAAGGCAGTAAAACACCAGCCATTCACAGACTGGGTCACAAACACTTCACATGCCAGGCTGGGTCACCAGACCACTCACATGCAGGTCTATGAGCTAGGTAACCGGCAAACAGGTCCTTGGAAGCCATAGGTTGGAGAGTATGGCTGTGCCTGTAGCGGCCGCCAAAGGCAGTAAAACACCAGGCAAATCACGTTGCTGTGCAGGCCACTAACTCTGCCCACACACAACCTATTCACAGCAAATGCTCGGCAAGATTCTGAACATCTGAGGGGCCCTGACCATTTTCCAATATTTTCCCAACAGGGGAGGATTGAACACAAAAACAAGTTTCCCAAGTGGGCAACTCTTTCCACAGTGCCTGACATTGTAATTACATAATAACTACAAGTAATCCCATCATCATTTCAACCTCTTCTTCCATCCCGCCAGAGTGGCAAACACAGTTGATAAAAGGACTGTTTCAAAAGGTAATGGACACCCTATAGAAGATGAGTTCTTGACATGGCAAAGGGATGGGCCCATAAGAACAGCAATTGAAGGAACGTAGGAGCTGGTAGTTCAAGGGAGAGTGGTCTCAGGGAAAATACAGCTATCCCAAGGCATAAATTAGGCAAGAAGTAAATTGGTTTTATTTCCCCTCAAAATACTGAGTACCAAGAAAGTGGAAATAACAAGCGTCAGGTTTTGGCTTATTATACAGTATAGCTTATTTTAACAATTAGGAATTTTTAGAACTAAAAAGAGTGGTGTCAGCTGTTGGTTAACAGCATAAGTCTGGAACCAGATTGATCTGGGTTCAAGTCTTGTCTTTTATCCTTCCCAGCTATGATAATGAACATGTTGATTAACCTCCATCATCTATAAAATGGGACTAATTAAAGTTTATATCTTCTAGTAGTATTATGAGGACTCAATGATAATATATATGGAAATCCTCATTGAAGTGACTAGCAAGTTAGGTGTTCAATAATGGTTAATAGTTAATAAAAATATCTGAAACTGACTAAAAGGCTTTGTAAACAATGCATGGTCAGTGAAATACTAGTGTATGTACTAGTATCATGCAGCAAACAATACTAGCACATACATGCTTCCTGGGCAAATGACATCTGTGTGTGCTATTGGAGATTTTCTCCTACCCTGTTACAATTGCCCTGGCAATTCGATTAAAAGATCTGCTTTCCCTTCCATCCATAAAAACACATTAATATTATTTTGGTCCAGGTCTAATTACCATGAATCCTAACCGTATTTTCTCATGTTGGAGTAATCAATAATTCCTAGTGTGCAAAGATATCCACTACCTACTATGTCTTTATCTAAAAAAATCATTATTTTAATAATTGTAACAGCTCGTTTCCTTCTTTTTAGCCAACATCATTCTTCACCAGACCATTGCTTTAAGTGACTTAGAAAAATCAATTTGAGGGAGAAAATACAGTATCCATAGGAGGGCAGGGTCATGGTAGATGGTGCCGAAAGCAATGGCTTCTGATTACCAGTTTCTAGAGTGGGCCTAGGGATTGGAAACAGATTATTCAGCCAATATCTGCCATATCAGTTTGCTTGTAAATTAGGGCTATTTGAGTCACAGAGCTTTGCAGAGCTTTAGCTGTGCTCTTAATCTGCTTGAGGGACTGGGATGAAAGATACTAATAGCATTACTGGGGAGGCTAGGGCATTTGAGTGATCACCTGCTGACTTTTGTTAACATAGGCCAGCAATCAGGGGGATTCAGTTGCAGGAAAAAATCCATTTTGTGTATCTAGCCTACTCTGCTTAGAGGAAACACCTATGAAGATTTCTACTCGTACCAGCTGGAAATGAACATAGCAGTCCTTGAAATAGCAGCTGCTATTCATAACATATATACACATATATATGACTTGTGTGACCTATATATGACATATATGTGAAACAGACATATATATTGTATTTGTAAAAATAGGGTAAATAGAATAGCATTCAATTTACAAAGAATGCTAGAGAAACAGCATAATCATTACATAGTTCTAAAGGTTGCTTATAAGAAATAAGGTAATAGATTGAATTGCTTCAACAGGAGCAGCCAAAGGCTTGGGTTGTATAAGTGTAATGCCTTCATCCCAAGGCTGTCCATTAGCTGGAGCTTTAATGTCTAATACAGCTGCACTGACCAGTGGGACAGCCTCTAGTCATAGGCGGCCACTAAGCCCTTGAAATGTGGCTACCTCCAATTGAGACATACTGTGAGTACAAAGTATACACTGGATTTTGTAGACAGTACAAAACCAAGATGACAAAATACCTCAAAATTTATAGTGGTGGTGAAATGATACTATTTTGGATATATTAGGTTAAATAAAATACTTATTATATTTCAGCAGATTCTTTTTACTTTTTTAAAAAAATGTGGCTACCAGGAAATTTTAAATTACATATTTGGTTTGCATTTGTGACACACATTTTATTTCTCTTGAACAGTGGTAGGCTGGAGCTTTGTTACTCAAAACGGGGCCCTCAGACCAACAACCTCAGCATCCCATGGGAGCTTATTCAAAATGCAGAATAGGTCTCAGACCTATTGAGTCAGAATCTTCATGTGAACAAGACCTTCAGCTGATTCACACGCACATTAGTTTCAGATCTCTGGGCCAGATGCAGCAGGGCCAGAGTATACTGAAAGGAGAGGTCTTCTTTGAGGATTTTTGGTAACCTGCTTCATCTGAGTGCTTTTCTGACTTCAAGTTTCTTCCAGATATGTCCAGCTTTGTCTGTACAGATTTTCCACAAAACTGTGTCCATGATTTTGTCATGAAAATCAATAGAAAAGATGTGACTGAGGTAGCAGAAAATTCACCTTATGTTCAACTTTTTATGACTATCTCTTTCAGAAAGCAAATTTTTCTGTGGCTGATTTTGACTTGCTTTTTCTGGATTGTACTGCCTGATCGTCATCCAAGAAGGGCAGGGCCTGTGTCTCCTTAACCACCATTTTTCCCCTTTCATCACTGAGTCTCAACTCTGAAGCCAAAATGACCTTCACCCCACCTTCCCTCTTCCTGTAGCCCATTCCAAAGCCATTAACCTGTCTTATCTTCACAGCCCTTCTCCCCTGCTGAAATTCTTATTTCTTTCCACACTTATTGTCCACTTTCTTTGTCCACTAGAACAAAAGATTCATGTGGTCAAAGACTTTTTTTTTGTTCACCTCTAAAATGACTTCTGAAACTAACTACCCCAAGTTAAGCCATAGGTGAGGAGTACAGTTCCCCTAAACTGCCATCACTTCAGACATCAGCTGCAAGTTTGAGGGTCCCCAGGCCACCCTCACATCTGACCAGATGGCTAAAAAATTTGGGAATTCCCACTATCCCCTCAGGTATAACACTTTGCTAAAATGACTCATAGAATTCCAGAAAGTGCTATATTTACTGTTACAGCTTTATTACAGCAAAAAATATACAAATTGGAACCTTACAAAAGGGGAGGCACATAAGGTAAAGTCTTGGAGGGCCCCAAATATGAAGCTCCTGTGTCCTCAGGGACATGCCACCCTCATATCACATCAATGTGTGACAATACTTAATAGTATATTGCCAACCAGGGAAGCTCTCTGGAGCTTCAGTATCCAGAGTTTTTATTGGAGTTTCATGTGGGCATGATGGCTTGAATCACTGGCCATGATATTGAACTCAATCTCTGTCTCCTTTCTTCTCTCCAGAGGTCATCTGATATCAGATGGCTCAAAGCCCCAGTCCTCTGATAACCTCCACCCTGAGTCATCTCATTGGCTTATACTATCTAGGGGATCACCATAAGTCACTTTAGCATAAAGTCAGGCACAGTGTAAGAGTCTCACCATGAATAATAAAGATACTTATATCACCTGGAAAATTTCAAGGGTTTAAAGGCTCCCAAGAACTGAGGAAAAAAGCTAATCAAGTTCTTTGTGACACAAAAAATCTATACTCCTACTGCCTATACCAGTGCCTGGCAGATAGTGGGTGCTCTCCAAATCTTTGGATAAATAAGTCCCCAGTTTTTAGCATTGTACATTGTGCTAAATGAGTGCTCAATAAAAATCTGTTGGTAGAATGATTATGCTCTTAACTCTTACAGTCAGACATACTGTCTCAGAGTTTGACCATAGATTCAACTTTCTTAACAAGTAGGCTTCTAATGCCTTACAGAGATGCAGCATTGTTAAACAGAATTAATTACAATCATGGAGATTAATTACATAAATCTTTTATTACTACTTTTAATGGCAGTATTATATTAAAGGAGGAAAATCAGCTCTATGAAATGACTGCAAAATGGTATTTGAGCCTTTTTCTCTTTTAATTAATTATTGATAGTTTACACTCATCACATACTTTCTGGAAAAAAAAACCAACACCAGTTATTAATACTTGAAGAAAAACTTCCACAGGTTAACTCTTTTTTTTCATGAATATTTTGTCCTCCAAAACAACATTACTCCGTCAAGAGATAGTTGTTATTTGCTTTTTTGATTCCCAAATTATTGGTTGGAATAGCTAAAATGCTGCCTCTGTCAGTAGAAGCAGCAAAGGGGAAAAATCAAGAGTTTCAGTTTAAATAAGATTAAACCAGGCATGATATTGAATCTGTGGTCTAATGTAGGTTCAGAACCCTCAGTGATTTCTTTGAAAGTGAAAGGAGTCTGCAGAAAAGAGAGCAGATTTGGAATCAAGAATAAGGTGGCTTGCACAGAGAGTCACAGGTTTGTGATTTGGGAACAGCCTCTCACTGCTTGTGAGTCTAGGCCAAACCTATTATAAAGTTCAGCAAAAATAAATGATCTGCTCATTATGTGTTCATAAGTCTGGAACCCTGTTTTGCCACCTATTAGATAGGTGATTTGCTGTGAGCTATCCAAACTCCTGACATGGGGTTTCTCATCTGTAAAATGGGGAGAATAATACCTATCTGAAAATAGCATCTACCTGACCGGGTTGTCATGAGGGTTCAGTAGGACTGTGTACTCTAATGTCCATAGACAGTATGTGGCACAGGGCTATGGCCCCGGACACATCAGCTCTCTCCTTTTTGATCTGCAAGTTTCTTTTTTGTTTTGTTTTGTTTTGTTTCTTATGTCACCTAATTTACACTTGAGAGATATGAGTGGTGAGCAATTTTCTAGAAAACTTATGGTTTCAGACCCTTTCTGCCCCATGATGTTTCTCCACAATATCTGCTCTTCATCAAATTTAGCATAAGACACTTAGGTTTACCTGTTTCTTTGGCTCTTCATTTCCTGATGAAGGCTCCCATGCCATGCAAAACTTATATTAAATAAATTTGTATGCTTTTTTCTTATTAATCTCATTTGTTATAGGTATCCAGCCATGGACCTATGATGGGTGGAAAGATAATTTTTTCTCCCCCATGGTAGCTAACACATCCACTTCAAACTTTCCAATGGTAGTGTTAACCACCAAAAAGGAACCTCAGAATTGTGTGCACAGGGATTATGTCAGTTCTCAACAGCAATGCTGAAAATGAAGGGCCGACTAAGAAGGAGCAAACCTAATCTTAAGGAACTGGAACACTGACACTGTGGCCAAGGTAGGAAGGGGAGGGAGAGAGAGTGTCTGCTGCTCCCAGATGGGACTTGTTGGAGAACTCTTCACCCTGATGGATATGGATGTTAATGACAATGTGCAGCTCGTCTCAAATGTGACTTATTGGAGAATACCTCATCCTGATAGACATGGATGGAAGTGGCAATGCATAGCCAGCCAAGGGAAGTCTAGAATGATGTGGGAATTGGAGCCCTGCAAGAAGGGAGCAAGTTTGGGGGTGGTGGGAATGTGCGTAGGTCAGGCCCCCTGGGAGAGGAATACCAGCCAAGGCTGCAGCAGGACCGACCCAGAACCCCATCAGGAGAATTTACTTTATTTGGAGAGGAATTATACTAGCAGGAAGGCAAGCACCCCTCCACCCCTCCTTAGTATTGACATTTGATTATTGAAGGGACTTTTGGGGACGAGGTAGGGAACATACAGCTAGGACTTGTTACTAGAGCTAAGGTTCAAGGTGAGGCTTGGGTTTATGGGAAGTGGAAGAAACTAGGTTGTTATCCTTGGGCTGCTGTGTTAGAATATACAGTCCTTTGCTGCATGAAGATGTTTTGGTCAGTGATGGATCACAGGTACAACAGTGGCCCTGTAACATTACAATGGCTGTATCACGTAGCCAGGTGTGTAGTAGGCTACAGTATCTATGTTTGTGTAGGTACCGTCTGTGGTGCTCACACAACGAGGAAAGCACCTAACAATGCATTTCTCAGAATGCATCCCCATTGTTAAGCAATGCATGGCTGTATTATGTTGAGCCGTTGACCTGCATCTCCTTAGATCCCTCTCTGGCTGTTGATTCCACTGGTCAATAGGATGAAAGGGGTGGATGAGTAAAAACATTATGTAGGTTCTAGTAAGAAGCTGATCCTAGTTGCTTTTCTTCCATGACATCTCACAGGGTGGCTGGATAATTTACTGGGGTGTTTGTGTTTTCTATCTCTGCACCATCCCCATTCTTGGCTGGCCTTTGTACAATTCTTTTTTCTTCAGGCAAGCTTATCTTACTGAAAGAATAGCATACATTACATATCAGTATTTTCCCTTTGGAGGCTTGCATTTTCTTGAAACCAAATCCTTGAAAAAATTATGCATGATCAAGGAACATGCTGCCAAACTAAGAGGAGAGATGCCCCCAGAGAGAAGAGAAAATAGGGGTCTGCGGAGCCTGTGAGCAGTGAGGACCCATGACTTGCTCCCTGACATTGCCTAGGGGAGACGAACAATCTCCACAGTGAAGGAAATTTGGAATAAGCAGAAAAGAGTGCTGGGTAACTTAAATAGAAAAGAATGCATATAACTTTCCAAGTTATGTGATTCTAGCCTTGATTCACAGCCTTTGAGCTATTTTGCAAACTGCAGATAACTAATAGTAATGCAAAATAATTCTTGTCTATATACATGCAAATAAATTCTATCCAGTGGAGGATCAAGTAACTCCTCTCCCCACCCAGTGTCTATTTATGAATTCATTTCAACAAATTCCTTTACCCTACATAATTGTGTGCTTCTCTGACTTCTCCTTTGAACTTGCAACATCTTACCAACTCCCTCGTTAATAATGGATTAAATAAAATCTTTAACATGCCTTCATTTTATGTCTGTTTGTAAGGTAGAGTCATGATTCTCCCTTTTTTGAGAATTATCATTTAACAATTGAATGGTGGCATGATACATATAGTGAGTCTGGGTGGTATCCCACAGGGAGCCTGTTGCAGGCTTACCTAAGCTACTTGTTACTTAAGTGTCGTTTTCTTTTGGTAAATATCTAATTGTCCCCAACAATTACATGCAGGCAGTAACTAGTCTTTTCCCCTTTAACCTTATGTCCAGAGAGCATGGTTTAGAGCAGGTCCCAAAGAGAGTATGCCACTTGTACAAACATTGTTGGTAAATAGACACAAGAAGGAATAGTCAGTTCCTGGTCAAGCACCTTGCAAGAGAGGTTCACATTGAAGCAGATCCACCAGTATTCTCACAGCTGGATCAGTTGTCTTTCTGGTTGAATCAGGTGTCAAGAGTTCTCTGTGAAAGTGGAGGGGCACAGGACCAAAGAGATCATCCTAACCTAGGGTCCTACTCTGAAGTGTTGAGCTGCTGAGCTCACCAAACCCTAAAGTGTTGCTTATTGAGAGCAGAAGTCCTGGTTCCATCTTTTCAGCCACCCACGTGTTCCAGCACTACTCATATCACTGAGAAAATTCCATACTGTCATCCTTTATGCTACTGCTCAAACCCTTTGTTGCCCATTTAAGTAGAGATTTTTGAAGCACTTTCCATGGCTCCCTCTGGAGTGTGACTTCCTGGTTAGGGTCCTTCATATGCTAACAGTCTGTAAGGAACAGGATAAAATGAATGGACACATGTGAATATCATACTTTGTGCTGATGTCTGTTAAGAGAAGTTGCAGAAGGATTTTGAACAGAGTGTGGTATGATCAGATGTGTACTTTAGTATAATGCCCCTTGTGGTACCTTAATGTCTCTGTGCATCTACTGGGGATTTTATGAAAAAACATAATCCAATTAAGCAATTCTGCGATGGGGCTTCATATTCTGCAATTCTTCCAAAACTTTCAGGTGATGCTGAAGTTTCTGGTACATGGATCACACTTTGAGTAGCAAGAGTTTAGAACAGAGATCTGTAAACTTTTCTGTACACGGCCAAACAGTAAATATTTTCAGGTTTGTGAATCATATGGTTCTGTTGCTACTGCTCAAGTCTGCCACTATAGCATGAAAGAGCAGTAGACAATATGCAAATGAGTCGGTAAGGCTATGTTTGACAAAACTTAAAAAAAAAGAGGCAGAAAGCTACATTTGGCCTGTAGACCCTAGCTGTCGATCCCTGGCTTAGAAACAGCATTTTGGCAGTGTATAGGTGGAGTGAAAATAGAGAGGGGAGATTAGAGACAGGTAGCCCACTTAAAAGGAAGAAATTTAGGTGAAAGTTAATAAATACTTAGGCTAGTGTGGAGGGATGGGAAATAGAAACGAAAGGAGAATTGATAGGACTTGACAGGAATAGACAAAATATGCAGAGCTGACATCAATCTTGGATGGTTCTGAGGTCTGCAAGTAATAAAATCAGGCAAGACTTTTCCTGGGCACATTTTGGGAGGATTAGTTTTTGGTCTGTTGCTTCCAGGATATGACAGCTCTGTTACTGACATCCTTCAGGATTTATGAAATCCCAGACAGCTTTATACTTCCATTAGTGATGCAAAATTGGAAAAATTTTATATGAGGTTTCAGATTTCAGAAAGAAAACCCCTCTCATCTCCATTAGGTCCTCTTTCTACTGTAATATAAACAGGTTTGTTTTCTACATTAATTGCAGTTTTTAGAGTTTAAGAATTTTATGCCATTTGTTAAATAATTGAGTTCCTCTTCTGCTCAGGGGCCGCTGGTAGGTGATAAGGTGTTTTCAAAAACAATAACTAAGTATTTATGATGTTTCTGTGGTAGGTGTTTATGAATAAAAAGATGAACTTGACAGATTTGTCTTGAACTTGAGAAATATAGTGTCTTTGGGGGGAGTATAAGGCAAAAATTCCTAAGTTAAATAATGGAAGGATTAAGTTATATTGCAAAGTAGTGTCTGCCCCAATTGAGTCCCAAAGAATATAAGTCCTACAGTTAAAAATTTAGGAAACTCTAGTTACCTATTTCAGCATTCAACTCATGAGAATAAGGACATAATTCTTTGACTCAATGCTATTATCAAACTTATAAAAGTTAAAAAACCCACAATAATATTTAATTTCCACCCTCTTTTCAAATTTTCCTGATAGTCCCTCTAAAATATTACATAGTTTGTTTTAAAATCAAGATCTGGTCAAATTACACACATTGTATTTGGTTGTTATGTCTTTTTAGTCCAGTGTTCTCCAAATGTAGTCCCTGGACCAGTGGCATAAGCATCATCTGGGAGCTTGTGAGGAACGCAAATTCTCAGGTCCTGCTGAGTTCAGCGGAATCAGACTCTCTGGAGGTTCAGCAAGGCCACTGTGGTTTTTCAAGCCCTCAGGTGACACTGATGCTGCTATTATTTGAGAACTATTCTCAGGTCCTGCTGAGTTCAGCGGAATCAGACTCTCTGGAGGTTCAGCAAGGCCACTGTAGTTTTTCAAGCCCTCAGGTGACACTGATGCTGCTATTATTTGAGAACCACTGCTCTAGGATGATCTTGACTCTCAGTCTTGGCTATAATAGGATTACCTAGGGATGTTTTAAGAAGACCCAGTAGCAACTGTACACCAGGCCGGTTAGACTAGAATCTCTGGGTGTGAAACTCAGGAATCAGTATTTCTAAGGTTTCCCAGCTGGTTCCACTGCACAGCCAAGACTGAAGACCCCTGCTTTAGTTTCTGTTAACCTTGAATTGTCCTCCTACCCTTCTATTTAATCATACTGACTTTTACCTTGCTAACTATCTTGTAGAAGAGTCCATGATGTGTATTCATTTCATTGTATGCCTACTTTTTGCAGTTTTGTTGGACCTCCCATTTCGAATGAAAGGGATAAATCATATGTCTCTTCTAAGGCCTTCCCAACATAACTTTGGGCATAAATATTTCTTGCAAATAAAATAGATCATATCATGACCATCTCTTTGGGTTGAATTTTTTTTTTTTTCCCCCAACTAAGTGCACTTCCTCTCCACTACCTATTTTTTTCTGTTTTGCTAGGCCAGATTATTACTACTGTGGCTTTCAATTCTGCTTTTCATTTTGAAGTTGATTTTTGTTGTAGCACATCTCTTGAGAATTTTGCCCTCTTTTCTCTGGGTTTATCAGCTATCCCCTGATAGCACGACTTGTCCATTTCATGTACCTTATTCTTCTTGTTCAAGCTGTGTTTTATTAAAGGATTTGTTTCCAATATCTCATCTGTCCATGCTGTGTGTAGAGTGGAGTCTTTGTTCTCTTTAATTTAATTTTTTTGTCTTCAGCCACTCAGTGCAGATTTGCTAAGATGCCAGCTCTCAAAACTGTTCCTGCAGCATCTGTCTTGACAGCTACACCAAATTTCTTTTTGTTCAGATTTGTAGGATAAAGCCTGTTTAGAGCAAATGTTTCTATATCCTCACAGAAATCTCTGAGTTGACCCACATTTTTTCAACCTAGGATGCAGCAACTTAGCAATATTATGCAATGCTTTTCTCCTGCATATGAAAATAAATTATGATCATTCTACCAGTTTTCATACACTACAATAAAGGTAGTTGAATTGAATGCAAAGAGAAATCAGAGCCATCAGTGCCTCATGAACAGACAGAAGAGGAAGCCAAAACAAGTGAGATTTCTTAATTTTTCTTTGTAATAATAAGTAGCATTAAAGGATAATTTTCATTTGCAAAAAATTAAAATCATGACTCTTATACAGATATAAATGAGCATGTGTTAAAGACTTCACTTAACTCTTACTTAATATCTTACTTAACTTAGATGGTATAACAGGCTCACAGGAAAAGTACAAGGATCACAAACTCGCATGGCGTAGGGAGGTTTGAAATGAATGTGCAAACGAACGCCAAACCTTTTTTCGTGGGAAAAGGGGCAAAGTCAACTGAATCTCCACAAGGTAGAATTTGTTTGTAAGTCTATAGATAAGATTTGTTTTGCAGTACTATCAGCTCTTTATAACTTACGGTTGTAACATAGATCAAGGACAATAAATAGAAGCTAGAAGGAGATAACTCATTGCATAGAATTTCACTGGAGACATCAGTGATTCTTTCTGATATTTCCAAATGTCTTCACCGTGATAGCCTTTGTAAGAAACCTGATAGTTTATGAAGCATTTTGAAATATATGCTTTTGACCATCGCCTCTACCTAGTCACATAGGTTGGTGGTATCTTCTCATAGTTTACCCCAGAGAGGCAGGCTACGAAAACACTAGCATGGTGCCCGGCATGGGCAGATGCTCAAAAATCTGTACTTGTTGTTGTCGGGGAGGCAGTGTTGGGTAGTCATTAAGTGATGGCTTTGTAATCATGTTGTAGATGTGCCTCACTTTCCTCATCTATACAATGGGGATAAGAATAATACCAATCTTATGGAGTTGTTACAATGAGCTAATGAGTTAATTTGCATCAAGTGCAGAGACAGTGGCTGGCTCAGTAAATCCTGTCTGTGGTTCTTATCATTGCTTGGTGTCTAAACACCAGGTCCCAAAACACCTGATCTTCTGGCCCCAGGTCCCATGTGTGTCCTCTGTCAAAGTTACATTGAGAAGGTTGACATATACTTCCAAATTTTCAGATGCGATAGTTTTGCTGTTGTTGCTGTTTTTGCATATTAAGGTTCAAGGTGGTTGGGGCCGTGCAGGCTTTGTGTTTGGGTCTGGGAAAGTTAAGAGTGGTGCTTGAGCGGATGTGCTGTTATGATTCTCTCCTCATCTCCATCCTGCAAGAGTGAGTATTTTACCGGTTTCAGGCAAATGTGAGCTACGCTAACGTTCAGTCTTCAGTTCTTGGTGCCTGCTTACACAGAACCTGAAAATACATATTTCTGAGCTCTCGGGCTGATGTTTAGCAGCATTAGGAAGACTGGCGAGAGTGTGGCAGAATGCCAATCTCAAAGGCCATGGTTATGAGCAGAGTGAGTGTTTATTCTCTCACTGCCTGGTCTTCACAGCCACTCTGTGAGGTGGGGATGGTTACGTCCATTTGCAGATGAGAGCAAATGAGGTGGGCGGCGGTTAACTTTATGTGGCGACTGGCCTGGGCTAGAGGTGCTCACATATATGGCAAAACATCATGTCTGGATGTGTCTGTGTGGGCATTTCTGGAAGAGAACAGTGTTCGAATCAGGTGGTCATCATCTGAGGGCCCAAATAGAACAAAAAGGCAGAGAAAAAGCAAATTCTCTCTTTCTCTTGAGCCAGGACATCCATCTTCTCCTGTCCTTGGATACTGGAGCTCTTGGTTCTTGGGCCTTTGTTCTCTAGGAATTACGCCAGCAACCCCCCTCTACCACCACTCTCAAGCCTTCACCCCGCCATAACTGGATGAGTCAATTCCCATAATAAGTCTTGTCTCTGTCTCTCTCTGTCTCTCTCTCTCTGTCACTGTCTTTCTCTCTCTCTCTTATATCTCTCTAGGATATATATATATAGATATATATAATCTCCTATTGGTTCTGTTTCTCCAGAGAACCCTGACTAATACAAGGCCCAAGGAGGTTAACTGAGCAGATCTTGGGTTTCAATTCTGGTCTGTCTGACTTCAGTATGTGACTTTCTAAGCTTTACTGCTCCAGCTGATAGAAGTACTGTGGACTGAGGACTAAAGCGTAGGGTAAGGTAAGGATCTGGTAACTGAACCCACATCACAGTGTAGCAGGCTGGGTTGCAGGCAGTGAGACCAGAGCTGTGACAAAGAGTAGGCTACAGTGCTAAGCCATTTCAGTGTTGAACTGGAGCTCCTTGAATCCCTCAGGGCCAGGAATTGCTGAGGCTTGCTGTGGCACTGAGGCTGTGAAAGAAGCCTGTGAAGCCTTAGCAGGGTAAGCTCCAGTGCTGGAGAAGCCCAGAGAGCCAGTCCCGGGCTGCAGAGACTGGGGTATGGAGTCTGCCTGAGTCCCCACCACACCCAGTCACAAGGATGAAAGTCACAAGGATGAGAGGTCACCATTGTGGTGGAAGGAAAGCCTGCTATTTTCCTGGCTCATAAAGCTCTGTTGCTTGTTTATCAAAGTGTTTGGGCCAGGAAAAAGTATATTGTTTTCTTTGTCCAGGAGAGTGTTCTATTGTGTATAGACAATAGCAGAAGATGCCTCGTGGTATTAGAGCTGGGCTTCAAACCAGTGAGTGTTTGCTTCCAAAGCTTGTGCATGTCTCTACAAATCCTAGCTGCCCATTCTCTTCTCAAGCTCCCTTTTATTTTTCAAGTTTCAGGTTTTAGCCTCAGTTTCTAATTGTTTGTTGTTTAAAAAAAAAAAATGTCAACTTGCCCTCCAGGACAATATTTTGTAATTCACTCAAGTTGAGAAAATTAGCTGCATGCTGGCTCCTCCAACAATGTAATTTTCATTTTTGTGAAATAGAGTCCTGTTCAGTGTGGATAATTCTTCACAAAAGTGTTGCTTTGCCTCATATGGGGTGAGGGAGATGTGAAAAGGATAACTCAAGGCCCATTTCTTCTAAGCAGTGACACTCCAAAGGTGTTAACTTCCCAGAACACTCAAGAGAGAGGCATTCCTCCTTTGGGAAATTAACACTGAACTGGGGTTCTGTCTCAGTATTTATTCTCCAGGCCAGAAAGTTACAGAAAAAGAACACAGGTGGAGTTATGGTCAGGTATAGTTTAACAATAGAGGCTGGTAACATCAGTGAAATAACAAAGTGACATTCCATAATGCAACTTGCAAAAGGTTAAGTCAATCCACCAACAAAAGCTTGTTCTTAGCAAATACTGTGTTTTTCTACAGCAGTTTCCTCAGTATTTTTATATAACAATAAAGCAACTTTCTTAATATATCAATCACTAGGTTAACCTGCTCCAAGGATGTCTGCCCTTGACAGCCAGCAACTTTGCTGTGTTACAATTCTATATCCACAACAGAGACTTTAGCCTNATATATATATATAGATATATATAATCTCCTATTGGTTCTGTTTCTCCAGAGAACCCTGACTAATACAAGGCCCAAGGAGGTTAACTGAGCAGATCTTGGGTTTCAATTCTGGTCTGTCTGACTTCAGTATGTGACTTTCTAAGCTTTACTGCTCCAGCTGATAGAAGTACTGTGGACTGAGGACTAAAGCGTAGGGTAAGGTAAGGATCTGGTAACTGAACCCACATCACAGTGTAGCAGGCTGGGTTGCAGGCAGTGAGACCAGAGCTGTGACAAAGAGTAGGCTACAGTGCTAAGCCATTTCAGTGTTGAACTGGAGCTCCTTGAATCCCTCAGGGCCAGGAATTGCTGAGGCTTGCTGTGGCACTGAGGCTGTGAAAGAAGCCTGTGAAGCCTTAGCAGGGTAAGCTCCAGTGCTGGAGAAGCCCAGAGAGCCAGTCCCGGGCTGCAGAGACTGGGGTATGGAGTCTGCCTGAGTCCCCACCACACCCAGTCACAAGGATGAAAGTCACAAGGATGAGAGGTCACCATTGTGGTGGAAGGAAAGCCTGCTATTTTCCTGGCTCATAAAGCTCTGTTGCTTGTTTATCAAAGTGTTTGGGCCAGGAAAAAGTATATTGTTTTCTTTGTCCAGGAGAGTGTTCTATTGTGTATAGACAATAGCAGAAGATGCCTCGTGGTATTAGAGCTGGGCTTCAAACCAGTGAGTGTTTGCTTCCAAAGCTTGTGCATGTCTCTACAAATCCTAGCTGCCCATTCTCTTCTCAAGCTCCCTTTTATTTTTCAAGTTTCAGGTTTTAGCCTCAGTTTCTAATTGTTTGTTGTTTCATCTATCCATCCATCCTTCCAACCAAAAACATTTAGTGAGCACTTACTGCGTGTGAGAAGTTGGGCCTGTCATGGTGCATGTGAGCAGACAGGGACCAGCACTTACACATCTTCTAGCTGAAGGGGAAAGAGACAAGAGCAAGTAAACAAATGGGTGGAAGAATCACCAGCCGTGTTTAGTATGATGGCAGAGGGAAACCAGGACTTGATACCAGGCAGGCGGGGTGGGGTGATACTCAAGGCTAGAGTGGGAAGTTTTCTCTGAGGAGGTTACAGCTGAAATAAGACTAAAAGGATGAGATGTGAGTTTCATGGAGAGCTAGAAAACTCTGTCCCAGGCCAAAGAAATAGCAAGTACCAAGGCTCTGAGGCAGGCACCAGCTTGGCACTTTTGAGGAGCAGAAAAGTGGCTGCTGTGGCCTGGGAGTTGGGGTAAGGAAGAGATGGGGTGGAGATTAAGGTAGGGGCCAGATCCTGCAGGGCATGGAGGGAAACTTAAATTTTAACTTATATTAACAGCTTGCATCAATCATCAGCCTGACAACATGCTAATGATAATAAGAATGTATTAAGTGCCTTCCCTGTGCCCATGAAACAACCAGGTACTTCTCACACATCCTGTCATTTCGTCCTCCACACAACTCTATGTGGTTGATATTTGAGTTGTCTTCGAGAATCTGTTCACTCTTACATTTATAAAGTATGTTCTTAATTCAGAGCAACTGAAAATGATGATCCCAGCCCTCAGGGGGCATCCAGTCTAGTAAAAACATCTGGTAACCAGTGGGCGTGTGAGTTGTTCTGTGACCTGGCTGCAGATTCCCAGTCACTCTGGGCTTCCATTTATTCCATGTGGAGAAGTGATAATTTCCCCCCTACAGGGTCACAGTGAAGATTACGATAATCAACAGGTGAGATGTGCCTGGGACATCACTGGGAATTATTATGAAAGTCTTGACTGCGCTGGGATTGATAGCTGCCCACAGTACACACTGTGGGTGTGAGAGAGAGCAAACCCCCCTGGGAGAAAAGAGAAGGGAAAGGCGGGAAAGAGGAGGTGAGCTGCATCTTGAAAGAACGGTGAGCATTCCACAGACTGACAAGAGGGACAATGACAAAAATTCCATTTTCATCAAGCCTNGGCAGCTCTTCCCCTCCTTAGTTGTGGGACTTTAGACAAGTTACCAAACACTCAGGGTCTGGTCTCCTGACCTCCAAAATGACTTAGACAGGCTGTTGTGCTTTTACTTCTCTGTTACTCCCTCTGGGATACATGCTTGTTGAGCACAGGCATTTCATTTACTTTGCTACTGATGCTCTGGGGCACAGAACAGCACCTAGCTGGCAGCAGGCACTTAATGCATGTGAGGAAAGAATGAATGTGCAATATCGAGTGTGGAGATTGAAAACCACCAGATACGAAAATCCCTAGTGTGTCTGGCAATTAGTGGCTGCTTGACTATATCACAATATCTTACCTTCTCTGGCTATTATTGCTTGCTTTTTATTTTACATTGGTGGGACTTATTTCTCTCTGGG
Source organism: Galeopterus variegatus (assembly GCF_000696425.1). Classification (NCBI taxonomy): domain Eukaryota; kingdom Metazoa; phylum Chordata; class Mammalia; order Dermoptera; family Cynocephalidae; genus Galeopterus; species Galeopterus variegatus. Next base: position 94,084 of record NW_007731346.1, on the reverse strand, counting down.
TTGTTTTTCTTGCTGTGCTTTCTTTGGCCATTTTGAACAAAAGTGTGGAAGAGACATAGAGAGGAGGGAGTCAAGAAAGGAGATATTTTAGGTGGGTAAGTAGAGAGTGTGCAGACCCTGGATGACATTCCAAGTTTAACTCTTTTCCATAGACCATCTGACTATTTCTCTTCATAATGTGTTTTGGGACTAAATCATATGCATGTGTTGAATCCTGGAAATCAAACTGGGTCTGTCTCATAGCTTTCCACTGTTCAGTGTGCCTTAGCTCAGTAATAGTTTTTAAAAAGAATATTAACTAATTTTTCCTTTTTTTAAAAAACTGATTTTTCTCTTAGTCATCCTATTCGTAACTGTTTTGCCCCTTTCACTGCAGGGTGTATTACTCTTTCCTCTTTGGAAAGCAGGACCTGGGAGGCTGCATATATGAAAGGAATGTGGTAGCACATCCCTGCTGACAGATGAACATGCTTGCTGCTTACCACTGTAAAAGCATCATCATCTTCAAGTGCCTTTCAGGAGCATCATGCTATGGAGTAGAGTGAGTGAGGGGAGGAAGGGGACATTTCCAAATGTGTTTCCTATACTCTTAAGAGTCTAAATCTGTCCTTAAACAGCAACCACCCTGGAGAGAAGAGAACATGTCTTTTACGTTCCTGAGCAGCATCTAAAACCCCTCAGAGTTCTATCAAATCAGAGATGATGGTGAAAAGATATCCTTTGAGAGGTAGGGGTGAAGAATACGTATTGATTTGTCCTTTTGATCCGTGATGGTCTCTTGCTCAGAAACAAGTAATACTTCCCAGTGGGTAGAGGATGAAGTCCAAACTTCTTAACCTTGAATTTAACAGCTTTTGTGGCCAAGCACCAATTTATTTTTTTCACCTCATCTTCTAGGATTCTATCCAGGATGTTACAGTCAATCGTTCTCCCCACTAGTCTCCATCTAGGCTTTGTGTTTTTTAAATTTAATTATATTCTCCAGTCATGGAAGGATAGCGTTTTGATTGATGGAGGAGGAATCTGAAAAGTACAAAACAGAAGATGACATTAGTAGTTCTACTCTGTTGGTAGTTAATCTTATTGATTGCAATTTTTTAAATTACATAAGTCTATGTATAATTTACATCTATAATTTTTTTAAAAAAATTATAAAAATGGTATAGGAAATACATACTGCAAAGTAGAAAGAATATTACAGATACAACTAAAGATTTAATTACTCTTGCCAATCCTGATTCCCTCTCACACCTTCCCCAGAAGTGACCACTATTTTAGTTTTATTGCATATTTTTTCAGTTCATGTTTAGACCTAACAGTACATGGTATTATTCTATGTTTGTTTTAGTTCACATGAATAGCATCATACTGTGTGCATCATTCCATAATTGGCTTTTTTCACTCACCAATGTTTTTTGTTTGTTTATATATAGAACTGCTACAGCCCACTGTATGTTCTGTTTATCTCTTCACCTGCTTATGGGTATTTGGGCTGTTTCCATGTTTTTGCAAAGCTGCAGAGAAAATGAATGTGGTTTTTCATGCACATGTGCAAGTATTTTGCTAGTGTGCCTGGAAATGGTATTTCAGGGTCATAGTGTCTGCACATTTCAGTGTTTGTAGATGCTGGTATATTTCCCTATCAGTTTACTAGTTTATGTGGCCATGTAGAGTGGACAGAGAGATATATTTCTCTGGTCATTCCTTTTCTTGTCTCTCAAGTCTCTCAAGCCTAGGATTCCCTTTATTCTTCTCCTCTCTTGGGGAAACTCAATCTGTTTTTAAAGATTCAACTGTGATACCATTTATTAGATACTCCACTTATTTGACAGTGAGTCTAGGTTTTGACTATTTTTGTTTTACTTGTTTGTATCTCTGACCAGGTGAGTAAATAGCCTTAGGAGGCACACAGCCTACATACTTTTTGTATTCTGCTGTGCCTAGCCTAGTCTCTTAACCATGGTGAGTGCCAAGTATGGCAAAGGCTGGTTTTCCTTGAAACTTAGGTTCTACAGTCAGTCG
>NW_007731346.1:90234-91213 GCF_000696425.1 Galeopterus variegatus | reverse complement strand
GGTGAGTGCCAAGTATGGCAAAGGCTGGTTTTCCTTGAAACTTAGGTTCTACAGTCAGTCGAATGGTGAACATCCAGGATAGGCAAAATTACTATTGAATTTTTTTTAGCTGCCTGCAATCAGCTAGTCCCTCTCAGCCATTATTTTTTTCCTGCAGCATTGCACTTAATCAATGCTCATTTGCTTGATCACCAACAAAGATGATGTACTTTGTGTGTGATAAACATACACTGTGATTTTTAAACTCACTTCACACATATTCCTAATATGGCTATTGTGAGAGGCACACTGTGATGGAACTGACAGTGGGTACAGCAGAACCACACTCTTATCTCCTCCCCATGCTTGTCGACTGGATGAGAAGGAATCACCTGAACTAATTAAAGTGCCTCCTCTTTCTCTCCCCCATCCCGGTGCTTGCTGTGCTTTGTGATGGGACCTCACTGAACATGCTAAATAGTATGTGCACAAGGCAGGTGATCAGCTCAGTGATACCAGCAAATGAGCCCCTGCCTCCTGGTTCCTGCCCATCCTCTTGGCCCCAATAAGAGAGAAAGATGGGACTGAATCCAGCAAACATGGCAATAGGGTAGCTTTTCTGTAATTAATCTCCTACTATTCCCTGGAATTGGATCAAAATAATTCAGTCCCAAATACCTTTCTAATGGTAGTTTTCATTCTGCTGTTGCAAGGAACATTTTGTATAAAAGCCCAGGAAACAGCCTTGGAGGGTAGCTGGTAATGGAGAAAAGAATTGCCCTGAACATGTACAGGCATTTTTCTCTGTGATTCAGGCACTCACAGACCTAACTTATTCCCATAGTGTGGGAGGGATTGTTCAATGATTGTTTAAAAATATGTTTTTTTTTTTATGACAAGACCAATAGATTGAGAGACGACCAACAGGTTGAGAGACGACTGCCGTTTAAAAGATGTTTGTTACTCACAGATCCCAAGATGGAGAGCACACCAAGCCACA
>NW_007731346.1:84528-89552 GCF_000696425.1 Galeopterus variegatus | reverse complement strand
CACAGACCTAACTTATTCCCATAGTGTGGGAGGGATTGTTCAATGATTGTTTAAAAATATGTTTTTTTTTTTATGACAAGACCAATAGATTGAGAGACGACCAACAGGTTGAGAGACGACTGCCGTTTAAAAGATGTTTGTTACTCACAGATCCCAAGATGGAGAGCACACCAAGCCACAAGAGACACATGTAGAAGCATCAGGTGGTTCAGGAGACAGACTATGTGAGGGGAAAAGGTAAACAACAACCTTTATTGATGTTTCAATGGGAAGAAATGGGCAGGGCAGGAGAGGCAGGCTTAGGATTGGCTGGTATGAATAATTCCACTGGGCTCTGGAACGTATGGGCTATCCCTCTTGTCTAGTACCTGGCCATGGGGTGATTAGGGCAGGAGAATAGTGGTCTAGAGTGTAAGAGCTTGATAAAGAAGATGGTGGGAGTATGGGCTGTGGGTTGGTTGGTTTGCACATGAAAGGCAATTTCCAGGTGTTTTGTTTGCTGTCTCTAGGAACAGGCTAGGCTGGGAGATGCCATCCCCCTGGGTCAGCAAGGCCCCAGATATCAAAGCCTCAGAATACAAAAGAAAGAAAAAGATATGGTTAGTACAATGATGTACTCCATGGTGATATTTCCCTAGGTGTAACTTGGTCTCAGGTGTCTATTCATGTACTGTGTTTTGTGCCCTTCTATGAAGAATACTTTAAGTTGTCCAACAAAGGAGCAGTGTCAATGCCACAAATTGGGTGTCAGTGTGGAGACACAGGACAGGCTACTGGAGTAGGTGAATATGTTCTGAAGGTTACTCCTCCTCCAAGATGTCTTCTGTACCTATCATCATATTTAGCTTCTTTTGCTCCCTGAAAGAAAGTGGTTTAATCTGCAATGATGTGTTAATTTGTTACCTCTCCCAGATAGGATATTTGCATTTTGAATGCAAAACCAACTAAGACTTGCCCTCAAATAGGTTTCTGTATTAGTCTGTTTCTTTTGCTTATAACAGAATACCAGCAATGGGTAATTTATAAAGAAGCAAAATTTATTTCTTACAGTTTTGGAGGTTGGAAAGTTGAAGGTCCAGGGAGCACATCTGGTGAGATCCTTCCTCTGGCTGGGAACTCTCTACATGTCGCTGTGGTGACCAGGGTGTCACATGGCAAGAAAGGGATGAGGAAGAATGTTAACCTTCTCACTTGCTCTCCTTTTAAAGCCATAAGAACTATGCCCATGACTCCATGAATCGATCAGTCCATTCACCAAGGCACAGTCCTCACAATTAAATCACCTCTTAAAGGTCCCACCTTCTTAACACTATTACAATGGGGTAATACATTTAACCCATAGCAGCTTCCTTTTATAGGGCCCAAAGAAGTGTGAAATAGCATCATCATCTGCCTAAAGAGCCAACCCAGCACCTGGGAAGGACTTCTGATCCTTCCCTCTCTCTCCCATTATGTGATTCCTTACAAAGTGCTGACTACTCTCGCCCTTTTTCACTTCTTCTCCACTGGCTGACAGCAGGATTTCATCTTTTCTCATCTGAATTATTGCAACTTCTAGACAGTCACTTTTCTTTTCATAAAGAAGAGGTGGCACAAATTACCAAAATTAGGAATGAAATAAGGAGCATTACTTCCAACCCTACAGAAATTATAGGATCATTTAAAAAATGTTAAATTTGATGCTAACAAATTAGACAATTTAGACAAAATAGACAAATTGCTAGAAAGACACAAATTACTAAAAATATTTCAAGAAAAAATAGAAAATCTATTATCCATGTCAAGTAAAGAAATTGACAGAAATTAAAACAAACAAACAAACATCTTTCACAAATAAAAGTCTAGGTCAAGATGGCTTCTAGACCAAGGAGGCTTCACTGGTGAATTTTATCAAACTTTTAAGAAAGAAAGAATACTAATTCTATGCAAACATTTTCAGAAAAAAGAGAAGACTCCTTAACGCCTCAACTCATTTTATGATGCCAGTATTAACATGATACCAGAACCGTAGACATTACGAGAAATGTAATAACAAGAAAAAAACAAAAAACTATAGATCAATATCCTTTATGGATATAGACACAAAAATTCTTTAAAAAATTAGAAAATCAAGTCTAGTATATATAAAATCTAGTATATATAAAAAGGATTATTTACCACAACCGAGTTTATCTCAGAAATTTAATGTTGGTTTAACATTTGAAAATCAATTAATGTAATATACCATATTGATAGAATAAAATACAAAAACTCATAATCATATCAATAGATGTTGAAAAAGCACTTAAAAAAATCCATCATTCATTAGTGATAAGAGGGGAAAAAAACAACCACTCAAAAAGCTTAGAAGGAAACTTCTTCAAACTGATAAATGGTATTTATGAAAAGACCACAGCTAACACCATTTTTAGTGGTGTAAAATCAAATCCTTTCCCTTAATCTGAGAAAAAGAAAACAAAGCTGTCCCCTCTCACCACTTCTGCTTAACAACACGCTGGAGGCTCTAGTCAGTGCAAAAAGGCAAAAAGATAAATTAAAACCATATGGATTGGACATACATAAAACTATCATTATCTGCAGATGACATAATCTTGTATTAAAATCCTAAGGAATCTTAGCTAGATAGCAGGATTCAAGATATATAAGCAAAAGTCAATTGTGTTTCTATATACCAGCTAAAAAATTCACTCTGAAGATAAAATTTAGAAAACAGTTAAATTCACAATAACATCAAAAGAATAAAATAAACAGAAATAAACTTAACAAGATACATGAAAGACCTCTACACTGAAAACTACAAAACATTGCAGAATATCTAAATAAATAGAGACATGCCACGTTTATGGATTAAAATATTCAATATTGTTAAGATGTTAATTCTCTAAATCATCTGTAGACTCGAAGCAATCACTACCAAGATCCCATCAGGCTGTTTCCAACTAGTATATGTCTTTGAGTTGATTATTCTTGGTTAAATTTAACGGGTACCCTGTGGGCTCTTTTAATATGCAAATTCAAATCTTATATTTTTGGAAAACTTTATTATATTATAACTTTAAATGTTTATTCTGTTCTCAATATTTATTCTGTTTTCTTCTTCATTCTCAGTTTAACAATTTTTTAGCTTTTCATAACTTTGTATTTTTTCTTAGCACAAACATCACTTAAACTCCTCCCCAAATATTCCTGCTGAATGGAAATAACGAGAATGATTATGGACCAGCCACTGATGTTTCTGTATTTCATTTGCATGTTCTTTCTCATTGGTAAATTCTTGTCCTAAAGAAGTGGTCCAGGGAAGATGGGGATGGCATTTAAACCTTTCCTGAATGCATTAGTCAGCTAGGGTTGCCATAACAAAATACCACAAATAGCGTGGCTTAAATAATAGAAATTCATTTTCTCACAATTCTGATGCTGGGAGTCCAAGATCAAGGTTTTGGTAGGGTTGGTTTTTCCTGAGAACTCTCTCCTTCGCGTGCCTTTTTCCTGCATCCTGACATGGCCTTTTTCTCTGTGTGCAATCCCTGGTGTCTCTTCTTGTTATAAAGACAGAAGTCCTATCGGATTAGAGTGCCAGTCTATGACCTTGTGTAACCTTAAGTACCTTTTAAATGTCCCATCTCTAAATACAGTCATATTAGGGGTTAGGGCTTCAACATATGAATTTTAGAAGGACACAATTCAATCCATAACACTGGAAATAAATGTTTTCTGATAAACCCCCCATTGTCTTATTAACTCACCTTCTGTGATCAAATAAACCTTTGGCTGCTTGTCCTGGTCTTGTTATTCCTCATAAGCGTTCATCAGCTTTTCTCTAAACAGGTAACATTCTGGTCTTACTATGTGTCAGTTGCTGTTCTGAACATTATAAATGTTCCAATATATTAAAGCATATCTGTTACTGTGGTTTTGATTTCTAGCATTTCCTTTAGATTCATTTTTAGTGTTTCTGTCTCTCTGTTTCTCCTACCTGTCTGTTCTTGCATGGCATCTACTCTGTTAGCTCCCTGCCTTAGTCCTTTCAGGCTGCTATAACAAATCACCACAGACTGGGTAATTTATAAATAACAGCAATTTATTTCTTTTACTTTTGAAGGCTGGTAAGTACAAAATCAAGGCACCAGCAAGTTCAATGCCTAGTGAAGGATGCTCTCTCTGCTTCAGGATGGCTCCTTGAATGCTGCCTTCTCTAGAGGAGGCAAACANCAGTTATTTTAAATTTCTTGTCTGATCATTCCAACACTGTGTCACCTCTGAGTCTGATGCTAGCTTTATTTCTGGAGGCTGCTTTTCTCTTGTCTTCTGGCATGCCTTGTGAGACGCATTGTATGTATTGAGTATATGATTAGTGTGAGATTTTATGTTACTCTGGCTAGGAGTTGTGCTGTGTTTAATTTTTTATGTTGTTGTTAATAAACGCCAGAGGCTTGTATTTCCTCTTGAGATATCTTTGTTTTTGTCTTCCCTCTGGACTTTGAGCTTCCTTAAGTTCACCACCTCAGAGAGAGTCTGCGTCTTGCCCCACTTTCAAGTATAACACACTGTTAGTGTGGTGATGGGGTGACGGGAAGGGGAGCAGATTTTAATCTTCTGATTAAATCTCAGTCTTTCAGTGGGACTGTGTGCCTGGGCTGTAACCTTCAAATGTTTCTCCAGTAGTATGGTTTTTTACATCCTATCCTATACTCCTTTCCCTGGATGCGGTGTTTTAAATCTATTTCCTTGAAGTCCTGACCCATGCTGACTAATTATTTCACACTTTTAGGTGAGACAAGATGGCTAGAGGATACTTTAATAGGAGAAACACTCCTCTCCAAGCTGAGATAAGGCCCCCAAATCATTTCCTCTGTAGAGAAGGCCTTCGCTATAAATTTCATAATGATTCCTCTTCTCCTTCTGTTGGAACCCAGAGAGGAGCTTTCTTGGACCTTCACCTTGAGAGCCTCATAGGGTTCCTGGAAGTAAATTCCAAAGTGTCCTCCACACCCATACTGCAGCTTCAAGGAAGTTTTAAAAAA
>NW_007731346.1:80707-83620 GCF_000696425.1 Galeopterus variegatus | reverse complement strand
CACAGATAAGTGTCTAGGCCCAGAAGGCTTCACTAGTGAATTCTATCAAACATTTAAGGAAAAATACTTGTAATACCCATCCCACACAAACTCTTTTAGAAAAAAAAAAAAAGAGATGGAAGAACACTTGCCAACTCTTTATAACACCATGATCATGGTGATGTGCTAGTGCACACGCAGCCTCCACCAGTCTATCAGCATCACCATTTGAGTGTTTCCACCTGCTGATACCTCCACTTGCTTCTGCTCCAGGTAAGTAGGTCTTAGCTGTGATCCTCTTTGTGCACCTGATTCTCCAGATTTCAGGGTGGCGGTTTGCTCTGCAACCTCAGTATTCTGATGGGTCCAAAAATAAATTACAGATTTCTAATTTATCCAGCTTTTTCCTGTTGTAAGGATGGGAGTGATGATTTCCGAGTTCTTTACATGTCCGAGCTGAAAGTGGAAGCTCACAGATATTAAATATTTTATTCCCTTAACCAAGGAGGTAGACAGTATTATTATTCCCATTTTACAGCTAAGAAAACTGAGTGCAAAGAGATTGTGACTTTGGGCCCCTGTTACACGCCTAGTCAGTGGCAGGGCCAGGTGTTAAAATAATTATATTTATTTCCTTTTACTAAGTAACCTTAATACATCCCTTCTTTTTATGTAATAGTGATGGAGTTTGGATGTATTGTCCTCCCAGAACTCATGTGGAAATTGGATCACCAATGTGGCAGTGTTGGAAGCTGTTTGAGTCATGGGATGGATCCCTCATGAATGGATTAATGTTCTCTGGGCGTGGGAGGGGGACAGGTAGTGAGTGAGTTCTTGCTCTTTTATTTCCCAAAAGAGCTGGTTGTTTAAAAGACCCTGGCATCTTCCCTCTCTCTCTTGCTTCCTCTCGCCATGTGATCTGCCTGTACCCACTGGCTGCCTGCCCCTTTCCACCCTGAGTAGAAGCAGCCTGAGGCCCACACCAGATGCAGCTGTCCCAGAATTGTAAGCCAAATAAACCTCTGTTCTTTATACATTACCCGGTCTAGGGTACTCTGTTATAGCAACAAAAAAACAGACGAATACAAATAGATTAACTCTACAAATTCTTCTTTTCGTCATTAACACCTATTTTATGCCCACTATTTTCCAACAAGCATTAAATTTAGTAATGTTTTTAAGTTACTTAGTACAGTACCTGACACACAGTAAGTGCTCAATAAATAATGGAAGTGATGTCTATTGCTCTTACTGTATCTTTTATTCTTCACAGAGACTTTATGAGGTAGAATTCTCTACCTGCCACTTTACAGAAGAGGGAGGTGTCACCCCCAGAGGTTCTGATATAATTGGGCTGAGATGCACTCTCAGCGTTGCAGTTTTAAAGAGCTGCCAGGAAACTCAAACATGAAGGTACAACTGAGAAGTGCAGTTCCAAAAGGTGTGTTGATCGGCTCCAACCCATTAGTGCTGTGAGAGAGGAAGAACCCAATGTTGTCAGATCTATTTTTTTTTAAAAAGCTGAAAATTTGACTTACTATGAGAAACTTCCTAATTCAAAGTTGTCTCAAACCTTTCTAAAACAATACACGGAATTCTGGGGTCTCAATATAGTACTGATACTTTATGAAGAGCGTATTTGCAATTAAATTGGAGAGACCAATTTGCTCCCTGATTAGATTAGACTAGTGGTGCCCAAAGTGTGGTATATGGACCAATGGCATCGGCATCACCTGGGAACTTGTTAGAATGTAAATTCTCGGGCTCCAGTTCAGACACTACTGAAACAGACACTCCGGGAGTGGGGTCCCTAATTCGTGTTGCAGTTAGCCCTCCCTGGGATGCTGATGCCCATGGAAGCTTGAGAACCACTGAATTTTATAATTTATCATTTTATCATTTCTTTCTCTCTCCCATTCCACCTATAGATAGCTCATAGTAGTAAAGGGGACCGATGGAAGAGAGCAGACAAAACAGTAACCAGAACATCAAGATTCAACTTGGCTACGAGTCTGTGGCTATACTGACTTGCACAGGGGACAGATCCCTCCTTTAAACCCAGTCTGGAGTCTGAGTCAGAGAAGGCTGTGCTGAATGGTGGCACTTTAATTTGTTTGGGTTCCACCTCTGCTATTTGCATCTCAAAGGGCCCCTTAAATCAGCCTAGTGCAGGATCTGCATGAAGCCCCTGTCTTTCCAGCTATTTGAACTACAGAGGGAAGGAAAGAAGGGATGTGATTGTAGTTAGAGCAGGGAAGATTATGCTGTGAAGGGGGTGAGCTGTGGAAAAGAGTTTTTACAAGCTGAGAAATAAAATACAAAAAAAAGAAAGTAGTATGAAACCGTATAGTTTCAGCCTGTTCATTTCCCAGGATAAACATTCATACAATCACAGACCCACAGACACACAGATTTACACATACACATAAATTTATATAAATACATGGTGTATTTAAAATGCGTGTGCATGGAAAAAGCATGGGAAATATAAGAACTGTGAGCAGTTGATGTGAACTTCCTGAGCCAGAAAAGGTTTCAGAGTATGGAATGAAGAGTGCTGACAGAATCCAGAAAACACACTAGAATATGGACTGCGAGACTGGACCGGGGAACACTGCCATTCACTGCTCTCGGCCCTGGGGTGTGGTATTGCACAGTAGTAGACTACACATGCTTTGGATTCAGAGAGTCAAGGTTTACATCATGGCTTCTCACCCAAAAAGGTATTTGGTGCTAGGAAGGTAACTTAACCACACACTGTCAAAATTGGATTAATATAAAGTATTTGGAAGAGTGTTTTCTTTACAGTAGTAGCTATTATTTAATGAGCACTTATTTTTAAAAAAAGTATCCAACACCTGAATTCCAGGCCAAGTGCTAAGCACTAGGGATACTGCTTGTGAATAGCTTATTCAGGAAAGACAGAGGCTGGAC
>NW_007731346.1:74126-80385 GCF_000696425.1 Galeopterus variegatus | reverse complement strand
TCAGAGAGTCAAGGTTTACATCATGGCTTCTCACCCAAAAAGGTATTTGGTGCTAGGAAGGGAACTTAACCACACACTGTCAAAATTGGATTAATATAAAGTATTTGGAAGAGTGTTTTCTTTACAGTAGTAGCTACTATTTAATGAGCATTTATTTTTTTAAAAAGTATCCAACACCTGCATTCCAGGCTCAGTGCTAAGCACTAGGGATACTGCTTGTGAATAGCTTATTCAGGAAAGACAGAGGCTGGACAAAGAAGAGTAAGTGCACAGTTTTTAAAAAATGAGGTTGCTATGGGATTGCAGCAAGGGAAGGGGTCACAGAGTCTGGCAGTGACTTGAACCTTAGTGAACTGAGTATGGAAAGATGGGGATTGCTTGGTCAGTGTCTCTCCACCTTTGGTGACTATCAAAATCTCCCAGAGTACTTGTTAGTAATGCAAAGCACTGACTCTCTCTGGTACCTGCACCCCCCAGTTCCTAATGCCTGGCAAAAATTAAAAGGACAACAGGATTGTTGAGGTATCGGAACTGATCAGGTGGCTACCCAAACCTAGTCATGTGATGACATTGTGTTCAATGAAACACCCACACACATACACACACCCTCCCATCAGGACAAGTAAAACTGGAGAAATCGAATATGAGCTTTTAAAAAAATTCTTCTGGGCAGGCCCTATCCCTGGAGATTCTGAATCAATTGGAGTAGAGTGGAGATGGGGCATCCTATTTTTCAATACCCCAGGTCATTCTAATATTGATCCAGAATTGAGAACCACTGTGGAAGGACAATGGAAAGCCACTGCGAGGTTTAACCAGGTATGTGACTTGATCGGATTTTTGTTGTAAAGTCACTCTGGCTATAGTGAGAAAATAAACTGAAGAGCAATAAGAGGATATTTCAGTAACCCAGGGAGTGGTAGTAGTGTTGTCTTGCAAAAGGAAACTGTGAGTGGGGATGGATATGTGGATATCTTTTAAGTTTTATAACTGACAAGACCTAGTAATTGATTGACATGAGACTGCAGAAGAGGAAGTTTTGAGACCCAGAGGTCAGAGAAAGCAGGAGAAACACAATGGTCAGATGAGAATGATTCTGGAGTTCACGGTGAAGCTTGATTCATCAGCGAGGAAAATAGTAAGAAAGACCCACAAGAGTCTGTGGCCAGCGAAGTCCAGAGTCAGAGGAAAGGGAAAGGAGAGCACTTTGGAGACCTCAACGCTACAGCCAGAAGCTGAGGCAAGTGTTTTAGGGGGTTTTGAATATGAGCAGGGAGAGCCTTGATCCTGTAGCTCTCCCTAAAATCAATAAGAAGGGAGGCACCATGGGGTTGAAATGGTCTATTAATGAGGCTCGTTAAGAGGTAGGGTACCCAGTGGAATGGAGGAAGGATAATTAAGAAGGGAAAACTGAAGGTGAAGAGAGCAGTGTGGAGGCTAATTATAATAGCAAGGTGTGCAGTGACTATAGGCCAGAATTAGAGTGACAGCAGTGGGACCGGGAGGAAGGAGTAATTGCAGGTGGAGTTACAGGGAAAAATCAACAGGACCAGATGGCCAGTTGAAAGTGGCGGGCCATGGGGAAGGAGGCCAAGGGCCAAAAGGACATGAAACAACGGTAGGCACAGAGCAAAACAGGAAGGTAGGAAGGGAAATAGGTTTCGGTAGAAAGATGGAAGAGTTTGGTTCGGGATGTATTTAGTTGGAAGTGATGGTGGGTGAGACAGAGGGCTATGCCCACTCAGGATGGCAGCTGGAGAGAAGAAGCATGAGGTGGTGGCCAAAGGCTGTCTTCAGGGCAACAGCCAAGGATGGAAAGAGCTCAGATTAATCTCCATATGTTTGCTCATTGTGTTCTGTTGTGGTCTACTACGCCATGAACTAGAGTAGGGCAGACTCCCCAAGATAAACAAGGATGAACCCTTGTTATCAGACTTCTGAACAGTGTCAGCCTGCAGATGCTGAGGCAAATAAAAGCAGAGGTTGTCACCTGTAATGTAGGTCTTCAGTGAAGAAATGTTAGGGCAAATGACAAAGAACTCTGGACACTGACTGGAGATAGGGCGGGTGAGAAGCTGGTTTATGGTGCCTTCTGCTCACTCGTATTGCGTGTGGCTGCTTTTGTGCCATAACAGCATTTGAATAGATGGTGACAGAGACCATACGGGCTGTAAGACCTAAAACATTTACTACTGGCCCTTTGCAGCTGGCCTCTCCTCTAGTTCATCAGTGTCTGCACTGGTATATGGCTTGCGGAGGCTTCAGCAACACTACCAACCACCTCCACCTCCAACACCCCAATATCCAGCTGTTCATTCTCGCCCACCGTATTGTTTGCTATAACAATCTTATTTAAAGCACTATGCAGGTTGAGTCCCCCAACCTGTGTACATGGAGCAAGTAGCTGTCCCCCAGCAGCCACCCATCTTTGCCCTATTCAGGTGGGATTGACCCCACTCTATTTCCATTGTTACTAATTTAGAGTCAGCTCTTGACCCATCAGGGTAAAGTTCAAAGTTTGAGGGAGGTAGAGAAACATTGTTTTTTCCCGCATGTATGCCTGTTGAAGAGTTTAGTTCTGGGAGCTGCTGGCAGCCGTGCCACTCTCCTGGCACAGCCCAGACTGAGAAGGGAGCAGAGAAGTGCTGAAAGAGTGTTAGAGAGACTGAGCCATGATTCCTCGACCATCGGAAACCTCAGAGCAACCTGGATCCTGCCCAGCCTCTGGGCTTTATAGTTATGTGAACAAATAAGTTCCTTCATCATCTAAGTCAGTTTGGACTCGGTATTCAGTGACAGGTAAACATAATGAGTCTTAACTGACCAACTCTAACATAGTTATGCCCCAATTTCCCTAAGTGATATGACTGGGGGAGCCCCATTCCCTAGACAGTGGTAGCGGGGGGGCTTGCGGCAGCTTTTCCACCTGCAGCTGTCTTAATAGTGCTTCTCCTGGGCCCGGCTCTCTACCATCTGCCTTGGCCTTCATCCCTTTGTCCTGCTCAGGTTTGCTGCTGCCCTCCATCCCCCTGCATGGCAGGTGCTGGGACTTGTTTGGTCAGTGTTTGTATGTTCCTCTTAAAGGTGGAACTTGTTGAACAGCTTAGCAATCCTTTAATGCAGTCAGAATGCCTTTGTTAATTATCCTGTGTGTAAGGAGCAGCATCTAACCCTGGCAGTTTTTGGCAAAAAAAAAAAAAAAAAAAAACCCAAAAAACAAAAAACCAAAGAAACAACAACAACAACAAAAAACTTTATTATGGAAGGATACTAAGTAGCTCATATGACAGAGAGAAATTGTGAATCACCAGGACATAGGAGGACAGGATCCTGGCATCTCACGGGGACCAGTAAGCAGGAATTAATGGATGTGCTGCTCTTTGGGGTCCAGCTGTAGAGATGAAGCCACCCCAGTCCTCTTGTGCCCTGTGTCTCTTCACTCAGACTCCAAGTTCACAGAAGAAGAGACACTCTGTCTCACCTTGTGTTACACGTGGGGAGAGAACTTTAATGGACAGACTCTCCAGGAGTGTATGCAATGGAGGAATGTGGTTATCCAGAAGAAAATCCTCCTTATGAGACTAGAGGCGGAGGGATGATGCACAGGAAAACAACCGTTTGTTTTAAATTCTGCTTGAATGCATAGGGGTCATGTTCAGTGACACTTTGTCGCTTAAATCAGCGTTCTCAAACTTTAGTATGAATCAGGGGCACCTGAAGGGCTTGTTTCAACACAGATTATTGGGCTTCTCACCTTCATTCTGATGCAGCCCTGGAGTGAGGACCTGAGAATCTGCATTTCTAGAATACTTCTAAAATGATGCTGATGCTGCTGGTTCAGGGCACAGACTTTGAGACTCGCTGTCTTATATAAATGGTAGTCTTTTTCTAGACGTTGGGTAAAAACGCTTTTCTAGTAATAATGCATCAATTCTTGTGCTCCAAAGAAACAGAACTCATTATCTCCCTTGTTGTAACTCAACAGCTGTTAACTGCATGTCTAACTTGTGAATGGTAGGGGGTGGGGTGTCTTTTAAATTGTTTTTGAATACACCTTACCTAATCCTCTTGAGAAGATGTCTTCGTCTTTACTCTACTTTAATGTCCCTGTTAAAACTCATGATGAAAATCAAATCCTATGGTGTGCTATAGTCTATCTATTTTGACAGCTGCAGTCAAACTCCAAATAACTTCAGAGGACAGAGGGGATTTATTCCTGAAAACATTTTGGCAGGGCTTATTCTCTAAGGAGAAAAGGTATTCTTCTATACGAGCTTTGACAAGTATCTTCTCAACCACACAGATTTTTTTTTTTCTTATAGGATGAGGGAAAACAAGTTATGAAGTTGGAAGTGCTTCAATTTCTAATCAATTTCTAATAGCTTGTTCAATTTACAGAAAATGTTCATGGCTCTGGAAGGAATGCTGAACGTACTCTGGTGATGTCATCCTTTTGAAAATAATGTCCAGAGAAGGAAAGGAACTTGACCAACAATCCCAGTTAGTTAGGGTCAGTAGTAGAACAGGAGTCTCCATCTCCTGATTCCTGGCTCTGACAATGACGGTGGTACCAGCAGCAGCAGTGTTGTTGTTATCTCAATTACCATCAACCACATGCACCCCAATAGCAGTGGCAGCTACCATTTGTTGAACTCGTTTGTCCAGGATTATGTTAAGTACTTAATATGTATTCTCTAAGTCAGGGTTCAGCGAACAATGGCTGTGTCCCATTTTGGTAAATAAAGCTTCGTGAGGACACAGCCATGCTCATGGATTTGTATATTGTCTATGGCTGTGTTTTGCTGCCACAGCAGAGTTGAGTAGTTGTAACCGAGACCATCTGGACTACAAAGACTGAAACATGTATTGCCTGGACTTTTAGGAAAAAGTTTTCTGAGTTATTCCTGGCATCAGCCTGTGCAGTCAGCATGACAATGCCATTTCACTGATGAGGAAGTAGAGGCTCAAAGAGAAACTTGCCCCTAAATCACACACACTGTGGAGATTAGATTCAACTTGAAGTCCATCAGCCTCTGAAATTTATGTTCCCTGTACTTTTCATGCTATCCTGATAAATTTGGCTAATTGTATGGATCATATCTTACTATTGTAATATAGTGGATTATAATGTGGTGACATTTTTTTCTCCCTTAAACAAAATAAAGAGACATTTTAAAACTGAGTAATGAGAACTGATCCCTACAGGATAGTCACATTACAGTGGCATATTTTGCTTTTAAAAGTAAATCATGTTTTATGGCAATTGCTAAGTTAATGAAATTTTTATACTACCAACGAAGTGGATTTTATTATCCCAGGCTTTTTGTAGGGCACCTCAGTCTTGACTCTGAACAATGAAGGAATTGATTGCCAATTGGGAATTTGAGCCCTGAGGCCTGACTGTCCTCAGTAACTGTATGACTGCACTTGGGTGGTGCTAATTACCCCAAATACTACACTCAGGCAGGTGTTTTGTGTTGTCTTTAAAATTTCTAGTTTAATCCTTTAATTCAGTGAATCTCATTCTTTATGATGCATCATAATCATATGGAGACTCTACTTTTTTTTAAAAATTATTATTCCAGTGTATTCTTAGCCAGTGCTAAGAAATGCTATAAAGAATGCTCCTAGCAGTGTCCTGATATTTGAAGTCATGCACCCCTGGGTTATGGTCCCCTTGGCAGCAGGAGGAGTTAAGAGTTTCTTTCTTGAACAAACAACAAGGGAATTGCACATGTTTTCTTGTGGTTTCTATTTCCCACTCTGTGCATTCATTTCTATTTTTCCTTATCAGCTGGTCCACATTCACTTGATTACCTTTAGGAGAAAAGACCAAATAGTATAGATTAGGAATGCAAATTAGACACAGTCAGGCACCAGTTATCTGGGGAGAGAGAAGGTATGAATAATCCAAAGCCCAAGAAAAGTCAAAACATATTTCTTAATTTATTAGATACAGAACAGCTGCCTCCAAATTACGACGAGCCCTTGTTAAATTGCAGATTCCTGGGCCCTACCCCAGATCTACTGGATCAGAATTCAGGGGCAGGGGGCAGGGATCTATATTTCTTAAATGCTGTAAGGTTGTTCTCACACACACTAGGTTGTGAGAATGGAGTGTAAATCATAGGTTTCTATTGCTATGTGAAGTTCCTAGGTTGGAAGAAAGAAGGTAGGGGAAAGAAGCACACAGTTAGGAATGTTCAGCTGACAGAATGTTGTATTCATATGTATCATGTGTTACATGCGTGCACACACG
>NW_007731346.1:61256-73420 GCF_000696425.1 Galeopterus variegatus | reverse complement strand
ATGTATTAGCTCTGGATCTCAAGAGGCCATAGATGATTCTCTTGTTCTCCGGGAACTGTGCATCCACCATATAAATAAGTCCAGGCTAGGCTGCTGGTTGATGCAAGACACATGCCCAATTGTCTCATCATCCCAGCCTACATTCAGCCAACCACCAGGCACAGGAGTTGAGGCCATCTCCTACCAGCCAGCCGTCCACTGACCTCTCACCTGACTGCGAATTTATGACTGAGCCCAACCAAGATGAGTCATGCCTGGTTCGGATCAGCAGAACTGCTTAGCTTACTCCTTGGCTCATAAGAAATAACAGTTACTATTTTAAGCCACTATATTTTGGGGTGCTTTGTTGCACAGCAATAGCTAATGGATACAACTATCTTTTCAAAAGGGCTCACCTCATTGCATCACCATTTTGCCTATAGTCTTCTATTTCTTTTTCATTACCTGAAATTATCTTGCTCGTTTATGTCTGACTTTCTCCATAAGAGTGTAAATTCATTGAAGATAGAGTCTCTTTTTATCTTGTTTGCTGATAACTCTCCAGTGCCTAGAGCAGTGCCTGGCTGATATCAAACACTCAGTAAATATTTGTTGAATCAATACATACATTTCATATAGGCATCCCTTGCAGGTTTTGCTTCCTAATTCTATTTTCCTAAGGATTATGTTACATTTACTCTAATGGAGTCTATAATGGGAGCTAGTGGGAGGTTTTTCATCTAGTATGTGTAGTGGGTTGCTGGGAAATGCCACCTTGGGAGATTAAATAGGCTACCTAGGTGCACAAAGCCTGTCATGATAACTGAAACTTACATGCATACCTAGTATCCCAAGCAGGTCACGTCAAATTTTGTTTTAGTCCCAAGTCCTTTCTGCTGCATCAGCTTCTGTTAAGTCTTGGGATGTTGGGGAGATGTTTCAAAGATATTAAATCTTTCTAGACAGGGCTTCATATATTCCAGGAAATCAATTGTCAGTAATACTCTGTCCAAAGATTGTGTAATTTTCTTCCTGTGCATTGAGAAGGAAATCCCATGGCATGGCTTGTCCTAAGTAAGGATATTAAATACTGGAGACTGATTGAGCTCTTTCCTGCTGGCTAAATGTGCCTGACCATGAATCTCTTCTTTGGAATACCTGACTCTCACCTTCTCTTTCAAATCGTTCTTCTTCCAGAAATGATATAGGCTAGTGGTTGAGGATCTGTACTTTAGAAGCTGACTTCCAACTTGTAACCGTCAGTGTGACCTCAGGCAAATCACTTAACACTTCTGTGCTCCATTGGGGTAATAATAGTATCTACTTTGTAACATTATTGTAAGAATAAATTATCTAATATATGTAAAGGTCTTGGACTAGAGATTGAGGATATAGCAAATACTGTATAAGTGTTAACTGGTAATATTATTTTTATTGGCATCCATTACCAGTGGACAAAATTGGAAAATCAATCTTAGAATTAAAGTTTATTATTAGATTGCTATATAGGATCATAAATAATTATTAATTTTAATATTTTTAATAATTACATTTGCTGACAGTTTACCCTATAACAGACTGAGTGCTAAAACACCTTACTTTCCTACCTACTTAATCTTTGTCACAACTACATAAAGTAGGCAGAATTATCATCCTTTTACATCTGAGACAACCGAGGCTCAGATGGGTTAATGATCTTGCTCAAGTTCGCACAGACAGTGAGCCCGGACTCAAACCCGGGCAATCTGACCCAAGACACCACTCAATTCTCCCCCTGACTAATCTAGAAGGAAACGAGGTGTAATAAGGTAGAAGTCACCTAACACCAGAGATTACTATTGATCATGCCATTTCTGTAGAATGCTGGCAACTTATGCTTGCAGAGGACTTTGCAGTTTGCATGGACGGTGTCATTCATTCTGGTCCTCACAACAATCCTGGGAGGTCAGTGGCTCCATGTCTTTAATGTACAGAAACAATGTATAGAAACTCAGTCACTTTTTAAAAATTCCCCAGCTATTAAGTAACAGCACTTTGACATAATCTGGAGGCCCCAAATCCAAGTCCTACCCTCTTTTGATGCTGTTATGCTAACATATTACCACTGGCTTTTTTATTTGAATTTCTCTAACTTTTAATCTGTGAGATTTGGAGCATATGCTTGAATAGAATTTCATAATTCAAGACAACAGGAATTCTTAAAATGCATACAAGGCACTCTTCAAAAAGTTCATGGAAGTATTTGTACTATCTTTCAATTCTATTTTTCCACAAACTTTTTGAAGTATACTCATCTAGGCTTAAAATATCACTCTAAATGGGAGGTTTAACTTACTGAGAAGGACAAAATATTTTTGGATACTTTAGAGAACTCATTACCTATATCTAACTAACATTTTATAGAAATCAATTTTAAAAATCTGTTAATTAAACAAAATCTTTAATTAGGTCCTAAGGTCTACTTCTTGGTCACAGTCTAATTTTATTTGCTATAGAACCATGTTTTCTAAAAGGATGGTTAAAATAGGTTTTAGATGGAAAAGATTAATCAACATAACTTTGTAAAATGTGGTATTAAACAGATTTCTTAGGACTCTCAGAACCTTTATTATGTTAATATATGCTATGAGGCTCTGAAAAGAAAGAAACAGCCTCACAAGTTTATTCACCATGAGACCTCCTAGAACAGGGCTTAGCAGACTACAGCCTGTGGGCCAAATCCAGCCTGCAGCTTGTTTCTGTTTAGCCTGTGAGCTAAACAAAATAATTTTACATTATTATCTAATGGGTTGTTAAAAACAAATGAAGAAGAATATGCAATAGACTGTATGTGGGCTACAGAGCCTACAATTTTTACTATGTGACCTTTTATTGAAAGAGTATGAACTGAATGAACCTGATCCTGGAACAACAATGTCACCTCCGTTGCCACCATTATGGTAGCTTGACTCCAAAATGGCTGTCATCAATTTATCCCCCCTTACAATGAATGTGAATCTTCCATCAAGAGGTGGTATCCGTCCTCTAACCTCTTGAGTCTAGGCCGGCCTGTAAGTTCTTGGACTGACAGGGTATGGCGAGAGTGACACTATGGCAATCTTGGACCTGGTCATGAAGAAACTGCAGTTTTCACCTTGGTCTCTTGTGATTCCGAGTCACAAAAAAATTCAGCTACCCTGCTCAGAAAGCTGATGGCTTTCCCTTAAGATGACTTGGAGAGAGAGAGTGGCCCAGCAAAGCCCAGACTTCCAGTCACTCCCATTCAAGGTACCAGGTATGTTAGTGAAACCAGCCTAGACCTAAGGACCGACTCAGATGCCAACAGACATCACCCAAGTGAGTGCTGTCTGAGCAGACCTACACAATCATGAGAAATAATAAAATAGTTGGTATTTAAGCTACCAAGTTAGGGGGTCATTTGTTATGCAGCAATACTAGGGTACTTCAAAATGTTCATGGAAAACCAGAATTAAAAGATCATATGAATCTTTCCATAAGCTTTGTGAAGACCCTCATAGGTGATCAGAACAGTCCTCATGCTCATCCTCACCACTGTCCCCATCATCATCTTGCAGACAGTCTCCAGGACTGTTAGCCCATGGCACTCACTTTGAGAAAATCTGATTTTGAGAGTTTAAGACTGTATTTATAATTTGGTGTTCTTATTAATTTATGCAGACCATTCCATAAATGGTCTATTTGAGTGAGATTTAACCCAGTGACAGTCATTTTATCAAATAACATCATAGGCAGGGGACTATGTCACCTGCAGAGGTAAGATAGCAGCCCAAACCTCTGAGCACCTTAATCTCATACCTCCAGCCATTTCTTGCCACCTGGATTCCTATTCCTAGGAGTGGAGGATTTCAAAAAGCTAAACCTCTGCTATATAGTTGTAGTAAAATCTCTTTAGGGGTTTATAAGATCACAACATCAGGAGAAAAAGATCTCTGTTTATTCACCAAAGCCCAGCTCATAATAGACACTCAGTGATAGTATCATGTGGATGTTAATTTCAAATTCAGGAGAACATTATTCTTTCACCCCAAGATAGTTAATATTCTCTCTTTGATGTTGAAGATTTTGCCACGTAAGTCCTGTATCAGCAACAGGGTACCCTGATGGCTTGCTTTACCTTGTCACACTCCTGATTACAAATCTTTAGCATCCCCACTATCTGCAGAACCTCTCATTTCTTCAGCTATGCACGTATGCCCTTTCCCAATCTAACCACAGCATATTTCCTCATACGCTGCCTAAATTTTAATGTTATTGAGTTTTTTACTGTTCCTGGAAAATACCATGTCCTCTCATTACTCTGTGGCTTTGCACATACTATTCCCTCTTCCCTGTCCTTGTTTTTTCACCTAATTCTTGTTTTCTCGTCATGGCACATCCAACTCCTACTTTATCTCATTTAGTAAGTTTTTAAGACTCCCCGATGGCAAATCTGTCTGTCCAGGTATGAATACCTCTGTTGCAATGCTTACCACATTCGATTAAAATTTATCATTCAGACATAAGTTTGGCTTTTCTGGGCCCCAGTTTTTTCCATCTGTGAAATGGGAATTCTACTGCCTACCAGCAGACTTGTCAGAAGGATAAAACAAGATGTAGTATATGTACTGGCACCTGCTAATGAGAAGGCCGTCTGTAAATCTTTGCTGTCTTTACTTTCTGTTTATAGATGATGGTTTTCTCCTTCCCTATCTCCTCCATCATGCTGTGAGCTACTCAGGGCAGATGACATGCCTCTGGCATTGTTGGGTCCACAGTGCCTGGCAAAGACCAGGTGCTTGGTAGGTGCTTTCTAGACTTCTTACTTACCCTGACTGGTTCCAGTTTTTGTTTAGGACACACAGCCACCCCTGGAGGAAAATATATAAATAGAAAGAAAACACAGTTGCTGAAGTCCTCCTTTAAGTTTTGGGTCATTACAGTGTGGAGAAAACACCATGGCAGATGTGGTCATTTGTCTATCTCTGTTGGTGGTGACCATGCTTAAAGCCATTTTTGCTGTGAGTTACATTTTATTGCTGGAGGGCCGAAGACAAATCTGAGCCCAGTCCCAGGTGTTCCCCCAAATGACTCAGCATGCTCCTTGAAATGAAAGGAACAAAGAACACATACCAGCCTCACATTATTTGCAGGTGGCAAATTTGAGAATCTTCATTTTGATTTATCCTTTCTTGTTGTGTTGCTCCCACCTACACAGAGTACATTAGAACAACAGATTGATGAACATCATTTAGACGTTCTTGCCTTCCCTGCTAATTGATTTCAGAGTGCTAGTGTCTTTTTTCTTAATTCAATTTATTGCAAATTCAGCTGAGGTTTTATTTATGATATTTTGTTTTTCACTATTATACGGAATGACGTGGATTCAACACCAGTGAGAGTCACTTGGTACAAGTTGGATTTGTGTGCCGAAGGCTGATAGTTTGCATGGGTCCCTGGTTCCTCAGCATCTTCCAGAGAGCTCTGGAGGGGCCAGAGTGCAGCTTGATGTATCATGAGGCTGTGCATAAGAAGGACCTGCTCCCAGATGCTTCCTCTTTTCTTGCAGGGCCAGAGACAACCAAATTGCTTGAAAACCAGGCAGCCTGAGCTTAGATGCCAGATGCTTAGGCAAGTGCTAGGAGACACCAGCTGCAAAGTGCTAGAGAACCTGGGCCAAAACATCGTATAGCAGAAAGACCCATGGAAACACGATGGCTGTTGAGGGGCTGCCATCCTGAGAAAGCTGAGTTTGGATGTAACCCGTCCGGGTGAGGTGGGGTAGCCAATAGCTCAGAAAGCTTGTTGCCAAGTGACTNATGAAGAAGAATATGCAATAGACTGTATGTGGGCTACAGAGCCTACAATTTTTACTATGTGGCCTTTTATTGAAAGAGTATGAACTGAATGAACCTGATCCTGGAACAACAATGTCACCTCCGTTGCCACCATTATGGTAGCTTGACTCCAAAATGGCTGTCATCAATTTATCCCCCCTTACAATGAATGTGAATCTTCCATCAAGAGGTGGTATCCGTCCTCTAACCTCTTGAGTCTAGGCCGGCCTGTAAGTTCTTGGACTGACAGGGTATGGCGAGAGTGACACTATGGCAATCTTGGACCTGGTCATGAAGAAACTGCAGTTTTCACCTTGGTCTCTTGTGATTCCGAGTCACAAAAAAATTCAGCTACCCTGCTCAGAAAGCTGATGGCTTTCCCTTAAGATGACTTGGAGAGAGAGAGTGGCCCAGCAAAGCCCAGACTTCCAGTCACTCCCATTCAAGGTACCAGGTATGTTAGTGAAACCAGCCTAGACCTAAGGACCGACTCAGATGCCAACAGACATCACCCAAGTGAGTGCTGTCTGAGCAGACCTACACAATCATGAGAAATAATAAAATAGTTGGTATTTAAGCTACCAAGTTAGGGGGTCATTTGTTATGCAGCAATACTAGGGTACTTCAAAATGTTCATGGAAAACCAGAATTAAAAGATCATATGAATCTTTCCATAAGCTTTGTGAAGACCCTCATAGGTGATCAGAACAGTCCTCATGCTCATCCTCACCACTGTCCCCATCATCATCTTGCAGACAGTCTCCAGGACTGTTAGCCCATGGCACTCACTTTGAGAAAATCTGATTTTGAGAGTTTAAGACTGTATTTATAATTTGGTGTTCTTATTAATTTATGCAGACCATTCCATAAATGGTCTATTTGAGTGAGATTTAACCCAGTGACAGTCATTTTATCAAATAACATCATAGGCAGGGGACTATGTCACCTGCAGAGGTAAGATAGCAGCCCAAACCTCTGAGCACCTTAATCTCATACCTCCAGCCATTTCTTGCCACCTGGATTCCTATTCCTAGGAGTGGAGGATTTCAAAAAGCTAAACCTCTGCTATATAGTTGTAGTAAAATCTCTTTAGGGGTTTATAAGATCACAACATCAGGAGAAAAAGATCTCTGTTTATTCACCAAAGCCCAGCTCATAATAGACACTCAGTGATAGTATCATGTGGATGTTAATTTCAAATTCAGGAGAACATTATTCTTTCACCCCAAGATAGTTAATATTCTCTCTTTGATGTTGAAGATTTTGCCACGTAAGTCCTGTATCAGCAACAGGGTACCCTGATGGCTTGCTTTACCTTGTCACACTCCTGATTACAAATCTTTAGCATCCCCACTATCTGCAGAACCTCTCATTTCTTCAGCTATGCACGTATGCCCTTTCCCAATCTAACCACAGCATATTTCCTCATACGCTGCCTAAATTTTAATGTTATTGAGTTTTTTACTGTTCCTGGAAAATACCATGTCCTCTCATTACTCTGTGGCTTTGCACATACTATTCCCTCTTCCCTGTCCTTGTTTTTTCACCTAATTCTTGTTTTCTCGTCATGGCACATCCAACTCCTACTTTATCTCATTTAGTAAGTTTTTAAGACTCCCCGATGGCAAATCTGTCTGTCCAGGTATGAATACCTCTGGGCTTTGCACATACTATTCCCTCTTCCCTGTCCTTGTTTTTTCACCTAATTCTTGTTTTCTCATCATGGCACATCCAACTCCTACTTTATCTCATTTAGTAAGTTTTTAAGACTCCCCGATGGCAAATCTGTCTGTCCAGGTATGAATACCTCTGTTGCAATGCTTACCACATTCGATTAAAATTTATCATTCAGACATAAGTTTGGCTTTTCTGGGCCCCAGTTTTTTCCATCTGTGAAATGGGAATTCTACTGCCTACCAGCAGACTTGTCAGAAGGATAAAACAAGATGTAGTATATGTACTGGCACCTGCTAATGAGAAGGCCGTCTGTAAATCTTTGCTGTCTTTACTTTCTGTTTATAGATGATGGTTTTCTCCTTCCCTATCTCCTCCATCATGCTGTGAGCTACTCAGGGCAGATGACATGCCTCTGGCATTGTTGGGTCCACAGTGCCTGGCAAAGACCAGGTGCTTGGTAGGTGCTTTCTAGACTTCTTACTTACCCTGACTGGTTCCAGTTTTTGTTTAGGACACACAGCCACCCCTGGAGGAAAATATATAAATAGAAAGAAAACACAGTTGCTGAAGTCCTCCTTTAAGTTTTGGGTCATTACAGTGTGGAGAAAACACCATGGCAGATGTGGTCATTTGTCTATCTCTGTTGGTGGTGACCATGCTTAAAGCCATTTTTGCTGTGAGTTACATTTTATTGCTGGAGGGCCGAAGACAAATCTGAGCCCAGTCCCAGGTGTTCCCCCAAATGACTCAGCATGCTCCTTGAAATGAAAGGAACAAAGAACACATACCAGCCTCACATTATTTGCAGGTGGCAAATTTGAGAATCTTCATTTTGATTTATCCTTTCTTGTTGTGTTGCTCCCACCTACACAGAGTACATTAGAACAACAGATTGATGAACATCATTTAGACGTTCTTGCCTTCCCTGCTAATTGATTTCAGAGTGCTAGTGTCTTTTTTCTTAATTCAATTTATTGCAAATTCAGCTGAGGTTTTATTTATGATATTTTGTTTTTCACTATTATACGGAATGACGTGGATTCAACACCAGTGAGAGTCACTTGGTACAAGTTGGATTTGTGTGCCGAAGGCTGATAGTTTGCATGGGTCCCTGGTTCCTCAGCATCTTCCAGAGAGCTCTGGAGGGGCCAGAGTGCAGCTTGATGTATCATGAGGCTGTGCATAAGAAGGACCTGCTCCCAGATGCTTCCTCTTTTCTTGCAGGGCCAGAGACAACCAAATTGCTTGAAAACCAGGCAGCCTGAGCTTAGATGCCAGATGCTTAGGCAAGTGCTAGGAGACACCAGCTGCAAAGTGCTAGAGAACCTGGGCCAAAACATCGTATAGCAGAAAGACCCATGGAAACACGATGGCTGTTGAGGGGCTGCCATCCTGAGAAAGCTGAGTTTGGATGTAACCCGTCCGGGTGAGGTGGGGTAGCCAATAGCTCAGAAAGCTTGTTGCCAAGTGACTCAGAGAAAGAACCTGGGTCATTCACTGGGCAATCCTGCTTGTCTCCCTCTTTGTACCTATAAAGTCAAAGTGAGTATCTAAAAATCTGATCCTGTATCACAAAAATCAGAGTCCAAATGGCATATATACAGAGGAACAAAATTAAAATTTAACTATTTTATACCTGAATAGTACCATGAAGGGTAGGTGCAATAGGAATGGATTTGGAGGAGAAATCTCAATCTTTAAAGCTCTCTCTACCGTTTTCTTTCATTTTCATGTTATTTTTACTGTCATGACTATTGTATTGCCTTTGATTTCTATGATGCTGGCACAATAGTTTATCAATATGGATGGTTGAATGTATATAAGGAAGGAAGTTATTTGTAGTAGTAGAATGTGTATAGTTATAATACACATTCCCCCCTGTAAACCAGCTAAGGTGATGACAGGAAAGAGCAGCAGCTATAAGTGCTGCATCCTGCAACAGAATGTGTTGTTCTCTGCCCATGTTTTCTGGTCCCTGTATTCCAGCTGACTTCAACAGCGAGCGTCTGCTTCTCTGTGTGAGGTCTTCTTCTAATGACCAAGCCCATTCTGCTTCTGTGCAGCAGCAGCTATAAGTGCTGCATCCTGCAACAGAATGTGTTGTTCTCTGCCCATGTTTTCTGGGCCCTGTATTCCAGCTGACTACAACAGCGAGCGTCTGCTTCTCTGTGTGAGGTCTTCTTCTAATGACCAAGCCCATTCTGCTTCTGTGCATGGAAGACAGAAGTACCAGAAAATTCATGCATCCTGAGAGCAGCCCTTAACAAATGTGTGATGGAGACTCCTTTGCCTCTGCTGGGATAATTTTGAGGTACAATTCTATACTGGTTCTCAGAGATCCCTGGTGGGATTATGCTCTGGTTACTCCCAGTGGTAACTTTCTTGGTGATGTTCCCTCTGTCGTTTGCCTGCTCTTCTCTTTCTCTTCCACTGCTGGTGTTTCCTGGGATTCCTTCCCAAATAAACTACTAGTCCTCTCACTATTGTCTCAGGCTCTGCCTCTGAGGGAAACCAAACCAAGACATGCTCAGTGAAAAATTATATCTAAGAGCCCAAGTGTCTTGGAAGAGAGCCCAGAAGCTAAAGAAATTGAGTGGAGAGTTCCCATGAAAAGAGGAAGGACTAGGGTACCAATTGGACTGATGGTCCCAATATACACAAAACATTCCCAATTATGAAGAGGAGAGAAACATTCTGGAACCACTATAAAGGAGCAGCTTTGCAGATGGCTTCCTTTTCAGGATCTGGCTCTCAGTCTATAGAATCTTCTGAGTTTTCTCTGTCCCTTATAGTTGGGAGGGGGTGGGGTGGGGTACTGCCTTTCCAACATTAGAAGGCTCAGAGATAGCCCAGAATGTGTACATCACTTTCTGTCCCTCTTTATCTCTCCTTCTTCTTTCCCAGGAGTATATGGTGGTAGAAGGGAGATACAACAAGCATCTTTTAAAGAGGCCACATGCCTGTTACTGGAGAGAGACACAAAACCTTAGCTTACATTTTAGTATTTGAACCTAATAATAAGGATATGGAATTACAGAAACTCAGTTTAGGAGGGAGCTTGAGGATCTTTTAGCCCAAAGTCCCGTCTCATACCTTCAAAACTATTTGATGTACTGTTACATAATAGGCAATCAGTAAATATTTCCCAAGTGTCTATTTGAATTAACTATCTGGCAATCTTCAACACAGCTTATAATTGAGAGATGGCTCCTTTCCAAGACAGTCCTCTCCAACCCCGGGTATCCTAATCAGCAACCCTTCCTTCTGCTCTCCTGTGGCTTCACTTCATTCATCCTAATTCTACTACTTAAGATCCTAAAAAAGAAAACTCAGTGCAGCTCCACCCTTCAGCCACATCCCCTTTAATCCGTCTTCCCAGAAACACAGACACCAGTTTCTCAGCAGCTCTTCAGATGATCTGCTCAAGCGACCTTCTCATGAATCATTTTTGCCATATCCCTCTAAATAGATCTCCCTATACTTAATTTTCCTTAAAGTGTGCTCCAAGTCTTGATTGTAACATACCAACCAAAATCTAGAAGTCCAGCCAATGATATTGAAATGTGAAGATCTACTAAATTCTGGGTGCTGCTGCACATCTCTTTGCTGTTAGGATACCAGTTATACAACTGCCTTTTCCAACAAGGCTCTAATTATGCCTAACCATTTGGCAATTATGAGTTTTATAGGGTGGATCAATTATTAGAAGCAACCAGATGATGATAATTGTTCAGAGCTAAGTCTAATTAGTAAGGTGGATAGTAGCATTTTTTTTTATGCTGTAAAGATGAGGATTTACTCAAATGATCTATTGGTTTTTCTTTGGTGGCTTTAAAAAGCATCTCTATTTAAAAACACAGGTCTTGTCTCTCAACTTCTGCCTAGCTCCTCAGGTATAACCAGAGATTAAAAATGGCAATCTCAGCCACATGCTACTTAACTATGAGTTTCATTACTTTTAATTAAAAGATGTTATATGTATGAATGGAAGTAGGATCAAAGCTCACGGTGCTTGGAACTTTGGCTTACCATCATTGCAGAGTTCTCTAAATCTGACATCTGAGTACACTGAAAGGAAAAAATCCTGAGGGCTGATGATTGAGGTGGCAAATGGATCTTATGTCCATGATCCCCTCATCATTTTCCCTGGGTCGGTTTTTCTAGTATCCATAGTAATGGAAGGCTGTTATTCAAATGACTCATGCCTTCTCATTTATGCATCAGTCTCTATGCTACATGATACTTGCTTTTCTCTTGCTAGTGTGCTAGGAAGTCTCAAAGTTAATTCCTGCTGGCACTTCAGGCAGAAGATACAGTTTGAAATTGAATGTGTGATGAGACAGAGGGAGATGCCAAGAATGATGCTGGGGTTCTAGCTTATAGATAGCGGAGCCATTCATAGGGAGAGATTACACTGAAGGAAGGCCAAGTTTGGGTATGGCTTGGATGTATTTGGTTTTGGATGTGTTGAGTTTGAGATGTCTTTGAGAGACCCAAGAAGAAATGTTACATATATATTTGAGATATATTTGTTCTGAACCTCAAAAGAGAGGTCTTAATTGAAGAGAAAACTTTGTAAATCATCTGCAAATAGGTGACGACAGATATAATTTGGGGATACAGCACATAAGAGTAAGGAGACCAGCGGTCCTTAGATCAGGCCTTGATGAAATC
>NW_007731346.1:33576-60256 GCF_000696425.1 Galeopterus variegatus | reverse complement strand
CCTGAGGGCTGATGATTGAGGTGGCAAATGGATCTTATGTCCATGATCCCCTCATCATTTTCCCTGGGTCAGTTTTTCTAGTATCCATAGTAATGGAAGGCTGTTATTCAAATGACTCATGCCTTCTCATTTATGCATCAGTCTCTATGCTACATGATACTTGCTTTTCTCTTGCTAGTGTGCTAGGAAGTCTCAAAGTTAATTCCTGCTGGCACTTCAGGCAGAAGATACAGTTTGAAATTGAATGTGTGATGAGACAGAGGGAGATGCCAAGAATGATGCTGGGGTTCTAGCTTATAGATAGCGGAGCCATTCATAGGGAGAGATTACACTGAAGGAAGGCCAAGTTTGGGTATGGCTTGGATGTATTTGGTTTTGGATGTGTTGAGTTTGAGATGTCTTTGAGAGACCCAAGAAGAAATGTTACATATATATTTGAGATATATTTGTTCTGAACCTCAAAAGAGAGGTCTTAATTGAAGAGAAAACTTTGTAAATCATCTGCAAATAGGTGACGACAGATATAATTTGGGGATACAGCACATAAGAGTAAGGAGACCAGCGGTCCTTAGATCAGGCCTTGATGAAATCTCACATTTATTGTGTGGGTAGAGGAAAATAAATTTATAAAAAAAAAGATCAGAGAAATATCAACCAAAGAGGTAGGAGGAAATCCAGGAGATTACTTTGTCACAGAAACTAAGAGAAAAGAGTATTTTGAAAACAAGGTCAATAATGGTGAATGTAGCTGAGAAGCCAAGTTACAGCCTCAAAGAATACCCTTTGCAGTTAAGGATATGGAGGTCTTTGATCAACTAAACGAGGTCATCCTGAGAGGTGAGAGGAAAATCCCAAGCTTCAGTGATTGTGTATGTAAAGTACCAGAGTTCTAAAACTGGCTCTAAAATCTGATCCCAGAGAGAAACTTCCTAGATGTTATACCATGGAAACCTCATCTGAACCAAAATACAAAATACTATAATTATTTAGAAGGCATGAAGGCCTTTTTTATTTATGAATTCTGATGAATTTAGGAATTTATTAATTTTCTAGTCCCATTTCCCAAGTTATATCTGCCATTCCTCTGCTTAAAATCCTCCCAAGCCACCCTTTGCTTGCAGCATGGCAACACTGGGTAACCATGTCACAGGCTGCTGTTCACCTCTCTTGCCTTTTCCCCAGGAGTTCCCCAGATACTCCCTGTACATGGAGCCATATCATACTCTCTCACGTTCCATGTATTTACTCTTCTATTCCTTTTGTGAGGCATTTGTGTTAGTTTTTGCATTACTGCTGTAGCAAATCACCATAAATTTAGTGCTTAAAACTACACGTATTTGTTATTTCACAGTTCTGGAGGTCAGAAGCCAAGATACAGTGTGCCACAATGGCATCCTCTGTTTAGAGTCTCACAAGCCTGAAATTGAGGTGATGGTAGTGATCTGTTCCTTTCTGGAAGCTCTGGGAGTAGATCACTTCCAGGCTCATTCAGGTTGTTGGCCAAACTCAGTTCCTTGAGGTTGTAGGACTGAGGTCTCTCTTTCCTTGCTGGTTCTCAGCTGAGGACCAGTCTTTGCTCCCAGAGGCTGCCCACATTCCTTCTCATGCCTTCCATGTGGTCCCCTCCAGCCATGTCAGCTTGAGTCCCTTTTAGGCTTTTAATGTGTTCTATTTCCTCTTCTCCCACATCTCTTGGAGTTTGGCCAGAGAAAAATTTTCTGCTTTAAGGGCTCCTGTGACTAAATTGGGCCTACCTGGATAATCCAAGATAATCTCTCTGTTTGAAAATCTATTGCATCAATTAAATTAGGAAAGTCCCTTTGCCAAGTTAGGTGACATTCACAGGTCCGGGGGAGGAGGGCATGGGCATATGGATTGGGGGGATGATTCTGCCTACCACGGCAAGTCTTTCTTCCTTTCTCCCCTGTTGTGCACTTTCTCAGCTTTCAAGTTCCAGCACAAATATCACTTCCTGTCTGCTCATCCTAGTGCTGTCCCCACTCCTAGGGATGGATCAGCTGCTCCCTGTCTGTGGTTCCTCAGGCCTTTGGCTGTAACTTTCAGTTCTGTCACATTGTATTATGACTGTGGGTGCATTTGCCTCTACCTCTAGGCTATAGATGTTTTGAGGAAAGAGACCACGACTTATTTTTCAATGCTTCCCCACTATTAACTATGAGCCTGGAACATACAATAGGTACTCAGTTCATTTCATTGAACATGTATTTCCAACATATATTCTAGAATATCCCTTGTCAATGACCTCTTACCTCTTCATCTTCTTACCTTGCCCTGTCTTTTCTGTCTCCTTCCTTCCCTCTACTCCAAATTAATTAGAAGTGTGAAAATGCCTTTGTGCACACTCAAAGAAAAAATGAATCTGAGCATTGAGTTTCCACCTTAGATTTTATTCAGTCCCATGTTTCATACTATCCCAGACTCCCTGCAAGTCAAGTGTTAGAGAACCAGCATCTGCAAACCTCTGTTGAGTAATCTGTGCCAGTCTTTTTCATTTGAGATATTTTACTTAATCCTTCCAACAACCTCTTGCAATGGGGATGGACTTTCCCCCCATTTTAAATAAGGAAACTGAATCATGGGGAGGTAGGTATGCAGGTTGCCTAAGACCATAAGATGTTTAGTATGGGAAGGTGGATGCTCCAGGCTTCTGGGTCCATGGCTCTTTTTTCCATCCATATTTTTCTCTCTGCCTCAAAAGAAGCCCCACTGAAGTATCTCCTGTCATCTTGTCACTGTGTCAGGCAAGTGTGAAGTTCAGAGATACTTCCTGTCTTCTTACCCCTGTTGTGCCTCATGACTCCTGGATCCAGGGACCCAGGGTCCACCATCTCCATCCCAGCAGAGAGTTGCAGATATGTCTGGTTCATCGTGGTCTCCACACCTCAATGCATCAGACCGGGTTCTGTGAGACGCATGAGAAATCACGGTTGATAGGGCAGAACGTTCCAGAATTGTGAGGCACACACAGGATCCAAGCAGAAGCCTGCGAGGTCTCCTCAGAGAAGCCCTGGATATGACCTGGGGCATTCCTTTACACCAAAGAAGTGTACAAGGGAGAGGAGAAAAAGTAAAAGAACAAAAGTAGACAAGGGAGCAAACTTTGCCTTAAGATATCAGGCAGCGAGCTCCCATTGGAGTCGGGAAGGAGAACTATGCCTTGGATCCGTCAGAAAAGATTTATTCTCATTTAGATTCTAAACCTCTTTTGCCATAGGTAACTTTAATAAGGTTGTTTTTTTCTTATCTTTTTTTAATACAAGTAAAAATTTTTAATAGTTTAAAAACTATTGTTTTTAAATTTGGGTAAACTGTCCTTGAACTTATGTGCAAATTTAATCATCTACATGGCTTATTATATTTTCTTGGAATTTTAGGATCTGTAGGGGACCCTACCTTCACCCTATTTGGGGATATGCTAGTGCAGTATCGCTCAGTCTGTCTCGCTCTCACAGCCTATTGGTAATTCCCATGTCAAGGTATGTGGGCTGTAACAATTAAAAATTGCCTTAGAAATTGCATTAACTGGTGTTTATGGAATAAAAGAGAGAGGTTAAATTGTTTGTTTGTTTGTTTTTAAGTCTTTGTGTATAACTTTGTAGTGAGCGCAATTAAAGGGATACAGCCATTCATGACAGTAAAGCCTCCTCCAGTAAACACAAAATCCCATTGACTACATTGTGAATAAAAAAGAACAGAGACCAGGAATTTGTAAATTTGATGCTTACTGATGCAATTTCTAAATTTTCTTTTTTGCTGCGTATGCTCACTTATGTGCATCCTCTACAATGAAAGAACGAGAATGCACTGAATGAACCAGAATTAGGTTCTGTCTGCGCTTCACTTTCCTTACATGGAAAATGCATAAAATGTGGGGGTTGAACCAGACCAGAGGTCTTGAATACTTATTGCAACAATCTTTTGTTTCCCTGTATTTAATGTCTTCTCCTTTTAATTCATTTCTTCTTCAAAATAAATATAGTACACCTACAATATATGAGACGGTATTCATGAAACTTGATTACCTAGCTTTTTTAAAGGTTTTAAAATCATATCCAACTTGTATCATTGCCCCCAGGTTACTGGTGCTTCTAGCTCAGAAACCATAAAAGCTTTTGTGTGTGGAGCAAGGTGGCCACAAATTAGGAGAGTGTGGCAGGATCTGCAGATCCTCCAGGGCCCTGTGAGTCTCCTGTTCTACTGCCTAGGGCACTGCCACAGGCAGGGACAGTGTCCACGTGGATGAGAACAGGTGAGCCTGCTGAACTTCTGAGGAACTGGAAGGCTTTTGTGCATTTAAATGCTTTCAAGGCACTTGGTCAAAAAGATGAAACCTGGTCTCTTGAAAGAAATGGCAAGTGTTAACATGAACTGGGTGGGTAGTGGTGGGAGACAGCATCAGCAACAGCACCGGCTGGAACTATTAGAACAAAGTTGCGACTTTAGCATTCCTGATTTCCCAGCTCCTTACAGAGACTCCCACTCAGATACTGACTGTACACTATATTATATTTTAACTTGTTTCTCCTCTTCCCTCAAGTTTAAGATTTTACCTTTTGTCACCCAGCTCCTCAGAACACCCTTAGATTCTTGAGTCAACGTCGCCTCTCTCCTAATGGATATATTGGAAACTCCAGCTCTGTCACACCCCTGGGCATAGTTTTTAACTTATTTACTAGTTTTTTCATTGACAAGGAGGAAGAAATGATGATCATGAAGATGATCATTGAAGAAGTTACCATTTATTAAATGCTTACTTGATGCAAGGAATTGTGGTAAGCAGAGCATAGAGTTTTCCATTTAATTAATTAAAACATCCCCCAAATTTATGTAGTAATAGACACCATTATCTTCACCTTACAAATGAGGAATCTTCAGGTTTACTAAGCTTGAAGTAATTCACAGAAGGTTGCCCAAGTAATGGCAAAGCAAGGATTGAAAGTCAACTGTGTCTCAGCTTGTTGTATGAGTTTCCTAGGGCTGCCTTAACAAAGTACCATAAACTGGGTACCATAAACCAGGAAATGCTAATTTCCCCAATAAGATTACTTTAGAAGGTAATGCCTTGATCCAAAATACATATTCAAATGTTGGGAATTGGAGGCAAAGTGGCTGGCCAATAGGAAACATTTTTGGGCTTGCCTCTTAAAATATAATTACACCAGAAAAGCAACAGCCTATTTAGTCTTTCTCTCATTTGATTAATATGAGACACTGTAACTATTGAACTGCTAGCCTACTTTTCCTGTCTTCTTCTGAAATTCTCTTCATAAAGTTTAAAAAATGAAAAGCAAATATGTGAATACTTTTCTTCTACCATATGATGAAATGGAAATGGAAGCATTCTAAAAAGGGGAGATTGTAAAAGCCAAGGATGCTTGTGACACAGCTTCAGAGTGATGCCACAGCCAAGGAAAACATGGTCCAGCAACCAAAAAGTGATTTCAAAATAATTTAAGTTCTTCACCTGAGTTTCTAAATTACTCCACAGGAAGAACATAGTCCGTCGCATTATCCATTTTCTATTGACTTCTCTCATGTCCCACACCCCTTTGCTGCTTTCTCTTCTAAACTCCATAGTTACCTTCTCCCAGGGCCTGGCCTGGTGCCTCCTGTCCCCTCCTCCCTGCCTCTTCAGTTTTGTCACTTTCTTTTGATTCTTCAGATTCTTCCTCACAGACTCTCCAAGGTCCAACCTGTCAATGAAAAAATGTTGCACAAAAGTTCCAGATGATAAAAAAAAAATTAGACAAAATCCATGGCCTCTTGAGTCAGCAGAAGGAAAAGACTTGCTGGGAATGATCACACTTACTTTGTCTGCTCACATATGATCGGGAATTATCCTGGGGTGGAGATAACGTGAAGCTTAATTCATGTATCAGTCCTGCTAATTTGCTGTGAGGCTGGAAGCAGAGGCATCTGGGCAGCATCACTTTGATGGCTGTTGGAGTATTTTGTCCATGTAAGGCACTGTGCTAATCGCTGAGGAAATTCAGATACTTCCTTCACAGGCAGAACTGCTGCTGAGTCTGAGGCTTGAATGCATAGTGATTTTCCTGTGCCTCCTGGGTGTGCCAACCCTCAGAGCCAGCTCAAAGTGACATGAGATCAGAGGCAAATATTGAGGTCGGGTGCATCACTCTACCTAAGACTTGATGTTTAACTTGAAGGGATGTTCTTTAGGTTTATGCCACAGCATCTTAGGCAAAGTCAGAGAATTCACGAATTGCAAATTTATGGATGACACAAATTTTGAAGGAATTGTAAAAATATTAGATAGTAGAGGCAGGTTCTCGAATGATTTCAACTGGCTAGATAATTGGTCTAATCTAAGAAGATTAAATTTAAGAGGGATGAGTGTAACTCCTTGAGTATAATCCCAAAGAAAATTCTAACTGTCAAGTCCAGGAATGGGTGTAGATGACATCATTTAAAAGCTGCCCACTAAACAATGATGCAGGCTTTTAATTCATTGCTGGCCCATTAATACTCCTTCATCAGTATTAGGGCAGTACAGATGCAAATGTGGTCTGAGACTCCTAGTACCCACAGAACTGATGCTCTGCATCAGTTACTTCTGGAGGGTTTTGCTCACTTCTTTTTGTTGCACTTGAAGAGAAACGTTTAAAAAGTGGATCGTGGTAAGTGGTGAGCACGCTGTACAGTGGAAACAAAACTGAGTCTGTCGAGAGCGGATGGTTAGGCCTGGAGAAGAGAAGACCATGTGAGGGGGGGCTGGGGTCAGAGGGCACGGTCTGGCTTGTCATGGGTCCAGAGGGAAAACAAGGACAAAGAGCAGAGGATGGAAAAAGGTACATTTTAGTTTAGAAGATACTCTCAAATGCGGCCCATGTATCCACTTGTGGCCCATGTAAGATTTTCTTCCAATTCAATTTGTCAAAAGCCCGTTCCTCTGCCTGTGGAAATGCAATGTCCTCCTCAGAATTTGTAAGCTCCCTCTTGCATGGTCCCATACAATTCCCTTACAAGGCATTTGTGTTCATAAGAGATTTTACTGAAGACCTGAAGAAAATTATTAAATAAAAGTATTTAAAAAATACTTACGGTTTAGTGCTATCATTTTCTATTTCTAACTATTCCTCAGTTACTTCCACCACTCAGGATCCAGTAGTTCACTGGTTACTTGGCATTTTTTTTGTCCTTCCCTACCAACCCTTTTCGCCCTCTTCTCTCTGTTCCATATAGAGACATCTGGCTGTGTCTGCTCTTGTCTTGTTTCCCACCAACACGTGTCCACAGCGTTCACCTGCCTCAGGGAAGGGGCTCATCAAGATTTGCCTGAATAGACCATTACCCGCCTACTAGAATCACTGGTGCTAACCACAAGGCTAATCCATTGCTTTACCCCACTACGTTGCAACTTGAATTCTGTGGGAATGAAATGAGATGACTCAGGAGGTACCAACTCCTTCAAGCTGGGACAGGAAGTGCTTGCATGTTGTCTAAGTGACCACCCATCTGGAATGTGGTAGATTTGCTTTGAGGTCCATTGTGTGGTGGATTCTGGGTGATCTCCAAACTCACAGTTATGACAGACTATTAATCTCTAATGAGCGCTCACTTATGAGTGGCTGGTAATTGCTTGGTGGACTATAAAGGAACTCTGCAGGGTCCGCTGTGATGTTGATCTGAATTATTTATTCAGCGGTATTTGTGAGCTTCCCATATGCCTCTCGTGGTGCTGGAAATATCACAAAACTACCAAGTAAAACAAGATGACACAGTCTTCACGAAGTAACTAACCCCACGCTACAAAGGAGGAATTCATGTGGGTCTTTCAGAAAGACCATGGTAGATTTTGGTGGGAAAGAAATTTACTGGTACCTGGACTTACTCCATAGAAGGAAGCAGACTTATGTGACCTTAGGCATTGTTCACTATAGAGACGTGTGTCCAGACTCTTCTCCTCTTCTTTCCTGGTGAAGCATGAGATTAAGACCACTCTAGCTAAGATTTCTCAGTGTCTAGTATCCTATGCTCAATGGCAATTTAGGGATTATATATTTGAGTTTTATCATTATCAGCAATATTGACATTCACAGAGCCTAGTGGTTGACAGAGTTGACAATGTCATATTAGGAAGCTCCCTGGTGCAGGAATTGTAAACATATTAATGGAATAGGAAATGACAGGATTCCTTGGGGAGAAACCCCCCTGCCCCCCTCAGAAGCATGGCATATTCAGCTTCTTGATCACACAATTTCCAGAGGCAGGTGTTGGAAAACTTTGGATTAAAGGAGTGTGGTGGAGGTGAAAAGACAAACAGAAATGGAACATAGCCGCATTGCCTCAGGTAAGCAAAGCACAACCACATAGGTACCCATTAGCTTCCTAGCATGTAAAAAGGGCAGCGTTCTTTGACTGGAAGAGAGAGAAGCTCAGTCAGTGGGGAGGGGAATTGGCTTTTTTAGGCTTTATCAGTCGGGCTTTGGTGCAGAAATCCCTGCAGGGATTATAGCAGGAAAAGATTCAATTGGAGGGCTGGGGTGCTTCCAAACTCATCTGCAGGCTGAAGGAGGAGTTCTATACATGCCCCAGGAATGGCTCCTTCACTCGGAGCTCATGAACTGTATGTGAGGGGCCCTCACTTCCCTGGGCCCCTTCCTGGGCGCTGGGAGGAGCTCTAACGATTTTATTTTGAAAATGTTTGCTCCTTTGCTTAAAGAGCCCCCTGAATTATGAAAATAAGCATCAGCCAAGCAAAGCATGGACTGGTGGTCCCTGCTCTCAAGACAGGAGAGAGCCAGTCACTTTGCTACTCTCTCTGGAGCCGCCACTGTCATCAGGAGCTTAAGTTTTCTCCCCGATAATAACTAGGGCTCAGGAATGAAGTTGCCAGAATTGGGCAGTGTCCTCCGCCATTCTTAAGACTGGCTCTTGGCCTCCAGGAAGGAGAATAATGGACACAGAAAAGCTTCCTAAAGAAGACTTCATCATTTCATATCCTTGCCTTCTAGGAGAAAAGGCAAACAGAGCAGAAAGATAGCTGCACTTTCGTTTCCTTTTATCACAATGAAAGGTCCACTTCTCAGGCAAGAAGCATACTAGAGGTACTGGCATCATTATACCAGCTTTCTTTTGGTTGGTTTTGCAAGGTATATCATTTGCCGTTCATATACATTCCTAGAGCGGCTGTAACAAATTACCACAAACTTGGTGGCCTAAAACAACAAAATTTAATCTCTCACAGTTCTGGAGTCCAGAAGTCTGAAATCACAGGGCAGAGAAAGTCAAGGTGCTGGCAGGGCTGTGCTCCCTGCAGAGGCTCTGGAGAGACTCCGTTCCCTGCCTCTTCCAGCTCCTGGGGGCTGCCAGCGTCCCTTGACTTGTGACCACATCAGTCCAATCTCTGCCTTCACAGCCACATGGCCTCCTCCTTATCTGTCTGCACGTATCAAATGTCCCTCAGCCAGTCTCTTATAAAGACACATGTGATAGCATTTAAGGCCGACCCAGCTAATCCGGAATAATCTCCCTGTCTCAAGATCTTTAATTTACTCATCTGCAAAGATGCCTTTTCCAAATAAGGTAAATTTATAGATTCCAAGATTAGGACTCAACATCTTTGGGGCCCCTGTTCAGGTTCCTACACCATTTTTTTTTTTTTTACTTGCAACCTTTCTGTGCCCTGTATTTAAGGCGTGTCACTTGTAAGCAAATTGAAGTTGTTTTTCTTTTCAAAAAATCTGGCAGTCTTTGTCTTTTAATTAGCATACTTAACTTGTTTACATTTACCAAAATTACTGTTTACTTAAGTTTAGAACAACCATCTTACTAGTCATTTTCTATTTGTCCTACCATTTTATGTTTTTTTTTCCCTTTTCCTTTTTTGCCTTTTTGTGGGTGAATGAAATATTTTTTATTATTCACCACACTTCCCAGTCTAAGTCCTGTGTGTGTGCTTTTAAACCATAAAAACTAATTTGCTTCCAGATTCTTAGCTGCAAAGGCCTCTGGGAAATGTATCATTCAGATTTTCCACTCCTGCATTTAGGAGAAGGGTGGAAGGTAGCTGAGAGAGGCATTTCATTGTACCCAGCACACACAGTGAGTTAATAGTGCCGAGACTTTCCCCACTTTCCCCTGTCATCATTACACATCATGAGTCACACTGTGTGTTCACAGACTTCCCAGAACAGAACATGAAGCTTAGCGGGGTAGATGGATGGATATAAACTCAGGCATTGAACTTGGCAATAGATAAACATAAGCATCATAATACCTTTATACTTTTATCATTCTTCAGCAGTTTGTAGAGTAAGCTGAACTGGGAAAACAATTGCATGGCTTCTGTTTTGATTTTGAAGGGCTGTCAGAAAGTAAGGCAATTAACAAATGAAAATAGAGAATGCAGAACAGTAAAAAAAATTAAAAATCTATTCAATCAGTGGTCGATCTGTGCAAAAATTGATAAGACATAGGTATCTGATTGGAAGGGGATGAAAATGCATTTTCTTTCTCATATCTTTGATTAATTCTGCCTCCATTTTGGGTGGAAACGTATTGCCACAATTGAGAATTACACCTAATTTTAATTTTGGTATAAAGCAGATGAGAGTGGATTAAAGCAGAGAGGGGCAGAATTACATCCATGCTCACTCTGTTCCAAGGCAGTTTTGCATGGAAATTGCAGCCTGAAATGGAATGTCTCATTGTGATTCCTTGTGCACTAGCAATAGAGGCTGAATAGACAATTTGCCTTAAAATACAATCCAAACTGGGAGTGAATGTGGGACAGTTGTTGCTACCCATAGAGCAAACAGGTTTTAGAAACAGCCTAATGATCTGTGCAAAACGGATCGGAGTGGTTCTCGCCAGCCCTGATATTTTCCTGTGCTGAGTTTTAGTTAACCAACTTTGGGAATGGTGTCCACAAAAACCCCTTTGTGGAACACAGCCTGCTGAGAACTTCCACTGTGTGGAATCTCAGTCAAGAGACTTTCCTCAGAGTCAACACGTGGGCCTCTCTTTACCCTCAGTTTGAACATATGGGACAGGTTTTCCAGAATTTGATAAGTTATTTGGAGATCTACTAGATTTGTCTTATTGGTATTAGTGATTTAGTATGCTGATTG
Source organism: Galeopterus variegatus (assembly GCF_000696425.1). Classification (NCBI taxonomy): domain Eukaryota; kingdom Metazoa; phylum Chordata; class Mammalia; order Dermoptera; family Cynocephalidae; genus Galeopterus; species Galeopterus variegatus. The sequence goes on along the minus strand of NW_007731346.1, from coordinate 49,142 downwards.
GTTGTCACCTTCCAGATGAAAGAAGTTGCTGGAACAGGAAGAGTTTATATGACATCTTTTTCAACATTAGTTTAATAGAGAGTTTTTTCAGCTGAGGTGCATTCCTAGTAAGCGACTTCCATTCTCTATATTCAGAAGCAGTCAACTTTCAGAGGGGCTAAGTGACATTCTTGGAGCTTAATAACAGTAAGAACTCTGAGAGAAGGATTAATCTCTCTGAATAAAAATACAAAGCCTCAGGAAGGGGTCTATAGCTGTTTAATTTTTATTGCTTGGAACATGGGCGTGATGTCTGGAAGTATAGCAGCCATTCTATGAATGTAAGTGCTGTGGATTGAATGTCCCCCCCCCCCAAACTCATTGAAACTTAATCCCCACTGTGACAGTGTTAAGAGGGTGGGAAGTCCTACTATGGTAATTGAAAGGTGGGGCCTTTAAGAAGTGATTAGATTGTGAAGACTGTGCCCTTGTGAATGGATTGATCCATTCATGGGGTAATGGGCGTGGTTCTGCTGGCTTTAAAAGGAGAACAGTGAGAAGCTTAGCTCTCTCTTGCTCAGCCATCTGCCATGTGACACCCTGCATTGCTAAGAAGAGTCACCACCCACCAAGGCCCTCACCAGATGTGTTCCCTGGACTTTGGACTTCCCAGTCTCTGAAACTGTAAAGAATAAAATTTATTTCCTTATAAATTACCCAGTTTCAGGTGTTCTGCTATAAGCAACAGAGACGGACTAATACAGTAAAGATGAAAGTCACACATCAAGAAGAGCAAAGCAGGAGAAGAAAAGAACCCAGCGTCTTGACATCATTCTTGCCCACCTGCCACAGACCTCAACTGTTTCCCTACAACTTTGTCTTGTTTCTTAAGAAAAATAAATATCTGTATATTAGTTGAGTCTTCTGTTGCTTACAGACAAATGCAATACTATTTGATAAGTTTGTTGAATATTTTAAACTTTTTTTTCCAGACTTTTCTTCTCTTGTGTGGATATTCTCTTAATAACACAGTCCCTCCCTCCCTTCTCCCGATACATCCCACCTTCCATGTCCACACTGATCCACCCACAAACCCCCTCCCAATCCTATAATACCCCGATGTTTAAAATTTTTAACATTTTCACATGTGTCAGGCATATATTATGCCATTTACGTCACTTCCTTAAAAATACTGAGGAGGAAAAATATAATTCATTTATAGGTAAGGAGTTTCTGTGTAATCCCAAGTATGACTGAAAAAATAGCAAAATGAAAGTTGAATTTTAATGTAAAATTTTAATATAAAATTTTGAAGCATACAAAAGTGGAAAAATTATACATTGAACACCTATATATTGCCAACTAAATTCAGTAGTTTGCATTTCATTGTGTTTGTGTTATCACATGACTCTGACTCTATCACCACTAGGGAGTCCTAATAGATGGCTAGAATCCCATGTTAGTAACTATTAAGGAATCTTTAAGAAAGATGTATTAGCAGCTCTGCCACATTCCCTCTAGAGATACAGACTTGGACATGTCTAGATGTGAGACTCCCGAGCTTGAAAAAGGACTTCACTTTCCTATCCCTGCTGGAGCCCTGTTTTCAAAGTGTGATCCTTCCTGAATAGGATCAGCAATGGGAACTTGCTGGAAATGCAAATTCTCAGGTTCCATCTCAGTGCTACTAAATCAGAGACACTGAGAGTGAGCCCAGCAACCTGTCTTTAAACAAACCTTCTGTCTTAGTCCATTTGGGCTGCTATAACAAAACACCATAGAGTGAGTAGCTCATAAACAGCAGAAATGTATTTATTGCTCACAGTTCTGGAGGCTGGGAAGTCTAAGATCAAGGCGCCAGCAGATTCAATGTCTGGTGAGGGCCCATTTCCTGATTCACAGAAGGCATCTTCTCACTGGGGTGTCTTTTATAAGGACACTAATCCCACTCACAAGGGCTATGCCCCGATGACCTGATCATCTCCCAAAAGGCACCACATTCTAATACCATTATTTGGGGGGTTAGAATTTCAATGTATGAATTTTGGGGAAATACAAAAATTCAGACTCTAGCACCTTCCAAGAGGATTCTGGTGCATTTAAAGTCCAGTATTTTAGAGAAATCAGCTGCACAGTGTGAGATGGTGTAGGGGTAGACAGGTTGTATAGCATATTCTTTCTTATAATTTATATTCTTTGAAAAAATGCCACACACGATTTTTCTTCCCTAAAAACATCATCATGAAGGACAATTTGTTACCATAATGTGAAAAAAAAAGTGCAGTCCTATTGGTACCAGTGGCTTGCCTGCCTGTGGTACACCTGGTCTACAACAGACTATCATGTCTTCTTGGATGTTGATTATCTTCATTAGTGTAATTGGTTTGGTTGTCTAGATAAAATGCAAAGCAACAGGCTTGGTAAATTAATATTTAAACTGCTCCCTCTAAGTTGCTGATGGGCTTGGGACAGGTGTGGCCTTCAACTCCTGACATGACAATTTAGTTGAATATGCATATCATTTGCATACCTGCTTACGTATCATCTATCTTTTTCACTTTTGATCCTCTGCCCAAAGATTGTGAAGAAGTGAGCTCCACGAGTATGGAATTCTAGGATTTGGTAACATTTATGTTCCAATTCATTGAATGTCAGAAACTTTGATTGGGAAGCATTTTGTTCAAAGTAAGTGTACATGCATCTCAGTGAGTCATACATGTCACTGTTAACATGGAATGAGAATCTTTAGAGTGAGAAAATACAGATGAGAGTGGATAATGAGAAGTATTAAAGAATCTTGGAGAAAGATTTATGCATACATCTGCCAAGTTCCCTCCAGGGAGACAGACATGGACTTGTTTAGATATGAAACCACTGGGCTTTATTTTGACCTAGCCTATATTACTTTCATTCATGAGCAGAGGAGGAGGCCTGTAATATCAGAATGGAATGACTGAGTGAGTTAGGGTTAGGGGGACCAACCATGTCAGTTTGCCTGGAATTGGGGAGTTTTCTAGGAAGCTGGACCCTCAGTGTTAAAACCAGCTTGTTGGCAGATGCAGAATTTGTAGGGGAGCCCTGTTTATTAGAAGGAGAAGGTAAAAAAAAAAAAATACATGCCAATTACTCTAACAATGGATACACTAGCTGTCTTGCTGACTCAAAGTTAGAATAATTGCTCCCTGGGAAAACATTATTTCCCTTCTTCATAGGGAATAGTTTCCTGCAGTTGAGAGGCAAAGCAATTTCTCAGCTATGGAACCAGGTGTGTAGACAGCTGGGGATCTGTCTGCTGGGGTCTCCATGTCCTCTTGGGGCCCATGGGATTGTAAAGCATAAAGTAGCAGCAAACAAAATAAAGCCTTGGTGGGTGCAAGTTTTCTCAGTGGAAGTGAGTGGCAGTGGAGAACTAGGAGACTTGCAGGAGGGAAAGCATGGCTCTGAGTCGGCGTGCTCTGCAGTGGGTCTCTTTGGGCGTCTTGAAGAGGTTGCCTCTGGATAAAAGAAATGCTGGACATAGAACATATCCTTGAGAACACCAGTTCCTCCAGGCTAGGGGAATTGGTTTCTAACATAACTGTTGTGTCTCCAGGAATTTAGAATGGTGCCTGGTATATTGTTAGTGCTCAAACCATTCGTTACTTGAATGTCCTACCACTGTCGATTATAACACCCAAGGGACAGTGAAGGAAAAAGAATTGCTTTTCTGAACCTAACTAGGACTAGAAAGGAGAACGTAGGGGAAAGGAATTTTGGAGAAAAGAAACAATGTCATCCAAGCTCCTGAGCCAGGGGGTAGCAGTCTGAACATAGCCAAGTGGACACACGAGGCTTTGGAAAGACAGATTTCAAAAAGGCAAAAGTAACTTTGGTAATGAACCTGAGACCAGAAGTAGGACGATGGCAGACCCAAGATCAGAGGAAGGCGCTGAGGAGTAGAATTCTGAATCTCTTNAGTGGGTCTCTTTGGGCGTCTTGAAGAGGTTGCCTCTGGATAAAAGAAATGCTGGACATAGAACATATCCTTGAGAACACCAGCTCCTCCAGGCTAGGGGATTTGGTTTCTAACATAACTGTTGTGTCTCCAGGAATTTAGAATGGTGCCTGGTACCAGTGGGTCTCTTTGGGCGTCTTGAAGAGGTTGCCTCTGGATAAAAGAAATGCTGGACATAGGACATATCCTTGAGAACACCAGCTCCTCCAGGCTAGGGGATTTGGTTTCTAACATAACTGTTGTGTCTCCAGGAATTTAGAATGGTGCCTGGTACATTGTTAGTGCTCAAACCATTCGTTACTTGAATGTCCTACCACTGTCGATTATAACACCCAAGGGACAGTGAAGGAAAAAGAATTGCTTTTCTGAACCTAACTAGGACTAGAAAGGAGAACGTAGGGGAAAGGAATTTTGGAGAAAAGAAACAATGTCATCCGAGCTCCTGAGCCAGGGGGTAGCAGTCTGAACATAGCCAAGTGGACACACGAGGCTTTGGAAAGACAGATTTCAAAAAGGCAAAAGTAACTTTGGTAATGAACCTGAGACCAGAAGTAGGACGATGGCAGACCCAAGATCAGAGGAAGGCGCTGAGGAGTAGAATTCTGAATCTCTTGCCATGACCCCCGGGAAGAAAAAGAGAGAAATGATTTAAAGAGACAAGTGTGGATACACAGCACACTTTTCAGTCAGTCAGGTTTCAACTGCTTCATACAAAAGCTGGAAGGGGAGCGAATGCAGAGATCTACAAGGGTGGTGTCAGGTAGCCCAAAGTCCAGAATGAGTGGAGCTTTGCAAACTGTGTATAGAGCCCATGAATAAGTTTTTTGCTTGTTTGTTTTAATCTTTTCTTATGTGCACAGTCAGATGTGGGAAGAGCAATTTGGTTGCTCATATTTGACAAAAATATGGTCTATGGACCAATAGCAGTAGCATCACCATCACCTAACAAGTAGTTAGTTAGGAATGTAAATCAGTCTCACCTCCAAACCTACTGAATTAAACTCTGAGAGTGGGGTCCAACATTATACGTTTTTATAAACCCTCTAGGAAATCTGATATTCACTAAAGTTTGAGACCCACTGGATTAGAGTATTAGTCCTTAACCCTACACATTAAATCTTGCAAGGGAATCTTGCTGGTGGGGGTGAGGAAGGAATGGCCAGACTTTACCCTAGATCATTAAAACTTACTCATTGGAATGAGATCTGGCCATGGGTGTATTTTAAAGCCTCTAGGTGAATCTAATGTACAATCAGTGTCGAGAACCAAACTCCAGTTTGGGGCCCAGCGGTGTGATCATCCTCAGGAAGCTTATGAGAAATGCAGAATCCTGGGTCTTCCCTGGTGCATCAGAATCTGCATTTTAAACAAGATCCCTAGGTGATTTACAAGTGAATTAAAGTTTGAGAAGCATTTGTATAAGACGCAAGTTATTGGGAAGAATTCAGAATTTGCACTTTGCCTCTACCTTCTCTTTTTTGGTTGATTTGCTGACTTTTTCTGAAGAGGAATAGTGTGGGATGGGAAAAGATAGGATGATCACAGTGGTGTGTGAGACACAAAACATTGAATGACCAGGTTAAAGAAAGGCAGGTGCCAGGCAGGTGCTGTGTGTGACCGAGGTGCTGGAGTTGCCTATACCTCTTACTTGCATTACCTGTTATTCGCATTTCCCAGTGGCCTGGCAAAATGGCCCAATGGAATAAATCCACCAGGTGAAATTTAGGGCTGGCAACCAATTTGTGATTTAGGCCTTGGAGACAAGTTTGTGAGGGTGATGATACCAGGTCTGACCTATCAGTGATGGGACATATCCTTTCCTTTCCCCTTGAGGAGTCTTGGAGAGCAGAAGTGGTGCTCAGAGCCTGGGGGTGGGCACAAAACAATCACAACTTAAAAGGGGAAAGACCTTGGGAAAACCATATGACCTTGATATGATTCCCTTGGTGGGATTCCAGTGAAGACTATCAGGCATATATCTTATCAACAATTGGAGAGAAAAAGCAAGCCCTGGAAGCCGTTTGGGGTTCATTGAGTGATAGGATTATTGATCTGACTTCCCTTTTGTAATAGAGAAATGCCATAGCTGCAGGTGTCTTGATTTTCACAAGGCAGGACAGATATCCCTTGTTTTGGTGTACAATCATCCTTGGGGGACTGGTTCCAGGACCCTTGCAGATACCAAAATCTGTGGATGCTCAAGTTCTTTATATGAAATAACTTAGTATTTGCATATAACACACACACATCCTCCGGTGTACTTTGTCATCTCTAGATTACTTAAGATACCTAATACAATGTAAATACTACATAAACAGTTGTTACACTGTGTTGTTTATTATCTGTATTAGTTTTTATTTTTATTTATTTGTTCTAAAAAATATTTTCTTTCCATGGTTAGTTGAATACACGGATGTGGAACCTGTGGATATGGAAATCCAATTGTGTTTATTATTACTATTTTTTTATGTGCAAGAGAAAATAACACAGGCTTATTGTTCTTGCAGTGTTTTGGAGATTTTAAATGGCAAGATGACCACACCTATATCCATCTAGTACTGATGAATGCACCAAAGTCATGGTGTCTGGTAGAAGCCTCCAGGGCCCTATTCTCAGCACTGTCATCTTCCAGAATGTTATCAGTATCTTGGCTGAGGATTGGCAAAGAAAGCTTATCACCAGCACAGAGGCTGTGAGGGTAGAGAATAGATATGCATATCAGGATCTAAATAGACACTGAAGACAAGGCACGATAAAGCAAATTTTACAAGAGGGTGAATTATAGAGGAAAATGTCAAATGGGAAATAATAGAGTAGAAGCAATTGGCAGAGGAACTGTGGGATTTTAGTGCATTGGAACCTAATTGCTTTTGTTTGCGTGAAGAGGCTGCCAAAAGCCTTCTGGGTTCCTTAGGCTGCGGTAACTGTGCTGACAACAATAGAGCGATTCTTCTTCTCCACGTTGAACTCCAGCTCCACCTCCAACACCATTTTAGATTGTTGTGCTATTCTTGGTTAGCACACTCTGAGAGTGAAGTTGAAATTCTGAAACAGGTTCATGTAGAGTCTCCTGATCAAAAAAAGACTTGAATACACGTTCTATTAACATGTATTACAGATACATGAAAAAGATGAAGAAAAGGTGAAGAAGCAAATAGGATCCCAGGGCTGCGTGGATTGCCTGAGATTGTGTAGCTTGTAAGTGGTGGAGCTCAGCGCTCTGACCTAGGCATTCTGATTCAGAATCCAGTGCTGAAGAAGCAAATAGGATCCCAGGGCTGCGTGGATTGCCTGAGATTGTGTAGCTTGTAAGTGTGGAGCTCAGCGCTCTGACCTAGGCATTCTGATTCAGAATCCAGTGCCTTCCTAATCTGACACCTCCCTGGCTTCTCTCTTTCTCCTTCTGATGAAAGTGCTTCTGATTGAGAATATCCAGCTTCTTGTATCGCATTCCCACTTCACTTCCCAAGAAGGCTGGTTTGTCTTCTGATGAAAGGAAACCCCATCTAATAGAAGTAGCTCTCCTCCTTACTGCTGAGGCTGAGTGAAAAATGTTAATTCTTTCTTTTCCCTTGCTTACCTGAGTCTTGTTTGTCATTGAAGGCCCAGCTCCAGTCTCTCTTGATGTAGAGCCATCTCCAACCACTTGGCAGTACAGGCTCCTCTGCCTCTCCTTTGATATTCTCCAGCTCTTTAACTTCAGCTACTCATTCTTTCTTTCACTGACTCATTCACCAATATTTATGGAGTGCCTACTACTTGTCAAGCATTGTTCTATGCTAGGGTATTACGGTGAGCAAAACAGAGAATATTTGATCTCCTGGATTGTAGTGCAGAAGAGGACTGACAAAAATGAGAAAGCAAATCTACAGTGTTAGATAGTCTTAAGTGCTATAAAGAAAAATAAAGCCTGTTCATGGATTTGCTGGGATGTTGAGTGGAGGACCGTCCTTTTAGGTATGGTCATGGAAGGCTTTGGACACGATCGTGTTTTTCAAAAAACTAGAAATAAATGAGGAAGTTTAGTCATGTGGATAATTGGGGAGAGGGTGTGCTAGGCAAGAGGATAGCAAAATGCCAAGACTTCGAGGTGGGTTATACTTAGTATAGTTGAAGAATAGCAAGAAGACCTGTGAACTGGAGAGGAGTGAGCATTTTGCTGCCTGATAAGGACTAACGTCACCTCCTGCAAATAGACAACCTTTTGTGTTCCTTGTACCTGAGGTACTGTGAATTGACCAATGAAGGTATTTCCCACTGTTGAGTTTTGGAATCCCAAGTCCTAATCTCACTATCAACAACATGGCCACCAGATTATTTTGCAAGTACAGAGAAATGCATTATAGTAGTTATTTTTCCTTATGTGTATCCTTTGGTTAAATTTTGCAGAGATGTTTATCTTTTCACTAAATTGCCCCCAGACCATTGTTTATTTAAGCTAATATTTCTTCTTTATTTTTCCCTTCTTTCATTTTCAGTATTTTTGATAGATAGCTTGCTGAATAATGTCTGAGAGTTGTCATGTCTCAATTTTAATCATGAAGAAAAAAATGAATGGACTTTGTAATAGTTCTTTTTCCATGCGAGAATGTAGCACGTGTGGTTTTTAGTATGCATTTCAAATATGGCTTGAGTTGTGAGCTAAATCAGTTTGGTTGTCCACTTTGTTCTCTAACTTAGGACTTTATGAAATAAACTGTAACTAAAAGGGGAAAAAACAACTAAAAATATTTATTGCAGAAAATAAAAAAGTTAACCAAAGTATTTTATTGATACATTCTTGGACAATATCACAGAATTGAAATAGAATGGAAAGAGGGAATTTTTCAGCAAGGTTTTTTTTTTTTCTTTCCACTAAATTGGCACATAAGCAGCAAGATTAACGAAAGTACTTATTACAAACAGTAAAAAACATACATGCTTTTTTTTTAAAAGTCCTTATCACACTGGTCAGTCATAGGGCGGCATGAACAAAACCTCAAGACATGAAAAATCCATATTCTTTCCTTCAAATAGCTTAATAATTATTAAAATTATTGCAAAATATACATATACTCATTAAAACAACAAAAGAGAACACAAATACAAATATTGAACATAAATTATTAACATATACTGTAAAATACATTACTGGCATGCATTCCAAAGATGAAGACCTCTATTCAGTTCAGTCAATACCTCCCTTTTGTGTGACCTTATCCTATACCAAAGACAGGTGGGGCATACTTTCTCAGCACAGTTTTTGGTCTTTAAATATCTTTTTTGTCTTAAAAAAAAACAACGACATGATTTTCAGTGGTGCTATAATCATAGTTATACAGTCATGTACAGATGTGTGGTTTTTTTCAGTCTGCCAAGATCTTTTAAAATTTTTAATTGTTTTAGGATTTTCCCAAATATTCCACTATCTGAGAGATTAGGGTTCTATGAAAACAGGGCATTCAAACACAAACAGTGAACCGAGGTACGACATCCGATGGCAAAGTGCAAAAGTCCTCACAAACTGTACAGAAAATTTCAAAACCTTGCAGCCTGGAAGTACGTACATAGAAAGACAGGTCAGCCCCAAAATGGTCCTGTGGCTCTCAGAGGTTCATCGAAAGAGCCTGGGTGGGACTTGAGTCTCAGCACTCCCTTTGGTAGGGAAGGTCCAAAATTGCAGCCGAGTTGGCAGTGCTGATGCCAGTGACTTATTAAGCCAAGATAAAGTAAGGATATTTCATAAAGCAGCTGTTTAGGACACTTGGATCCTCTAACACTGGTCTCCCAGCCGGGGAAGCTCCTCCGGTGATGGGAAGCAGGCAGGACCCAAAGAGTCCTATGCCAGGTTGGGTGACGGAATAACTGAAGGTCTTCCTCCTCTGTGGTTCCATGGAATGGAACAAGTTAGATAACCAGGTTATTATAACTGACGTACTTCTTTTTTGCAGCAGGGCCTGGAAGAAAAATTTGTAAGAGTCAGTTGTGGCAATGACCCAGTTTGCAAAGGTAGAAACACAATTAGAACTGTGACAACTTGAGGTGCAAAGTCAAGGAGGGACAATACACCTTGGAGGAACATGTGCATAAATTTGGATTTGTCTGACTACAGTTTTGTCCACTAAAAGCTGCAGTGTCTGATGATTCTCAAACCATCTGTGTTCTCTTTTCTGAGATGCCACCAACCTCCCACTTTATGGTATGTAAGGTTGGTACTGTCATGTTTTCTAATTAGCCAACCCTGAGCTTAAAGGGACCACCCATTTGCCATATGTATATTTCATTGTGTGATCTTCTTCTGGACCTTTTCTTAACAAATGACCTTTGCTTGGGAAAGGTCGGTCCTGGGTCATTGGAATTAATTCAGGTTGACTACAGATTAGGTCAACCAGAGTGCCTTCTCCAGTTCTGATTCACACAATCAAATGATTATAGATTGACTTGTACAGTATTATCATCAGTAAATTGTAATGGTAATTTGCAGAACTATTTTCATTAAGGTTTCAATTTGCCAGGTGTGGTGCTGGCTGTTTAGCTCCGTTGGTTAGAGCATGGTGCTGCTAAATTTGCCAGGTGTCTCGACATGCATAGTCCATATTTGTTCTCTTTAAATGTAGAATAATTTTTTTTTTCATTTGGTGCAGTGATTTTGGAACTCACCTTTACTCACTCATACACTCACTCATTCATTCAGTAACTGTGTGTCAGTTGCCAACCATAGGGCAGATACAGGACTACGCAATGATGAATAGCCAAGGAGCAAAGAAGATCCTTTCCTGTCCCAGTGCTGTAAACAAAGACACCAGTACCCCGAAGGATGACTCGGTTTGAGGTTCTAATTCTCAGTACCAAATAATGCGATTGCTGTGAAGTGTCATATTATTTATTCAGTAAATCTTAGTAGTTTTTGCATCAGCTTCTGTTAGACATAAAGTAACTGTCATGTAGCATTTACTGATGTCTTATTTTGCTTACTGGTCTTAGATTCTAAATAGAACTGCTCATTCAAAACAGAGAAGTAACAAGAATTCTTCCAGAACTCTTAAGCAGGGATCCATGTGTGATTTTAGAGGAATTGAGAAGCCACATTAATATATTGAGACAGAGTTTACATCTGAACCTAGAGTAATGCACTAGTACTATACAAAATACTGTACACTGTACAAAAAGACTGACTTTATTTTCTAGGTTGAAAATTAGAACTCTTCCTCTGAAAAATTCTGATTTGAAGACTCATTTCTCTATTAATCACATTGCAATTATTAACCAAAGTTATAGAAAAATAGAATTATGTGAAATTGTAACCAAAGTTATAGAAAAATAGAATTATGTGAAATTGAGGGTCTCCTGGAAAATCTGATCATGAGACTCTAGTCATGATATATCTTCACTTGAGAAACACATGTCATGATATATCTTCACTTGAGAAACCCTCGATGATGCCCAAATCTTCTAAGAAGATTCCCATTGTTGACTCAGTATTCATTGTCTTCAACATTATGCTTGGTTTGGGTACAAGGAAGAAAAACTTCTAAAGATGTTTCTTGACTCTGAAGCTTATTTACAGTGTTGTAGCTAGAAAACCCCAGCTGAGATTTGCAAGTAATAGTCACAGCATGCCTTATCAAATGTCAATTCACTAATTATCCTCAGGACCAAAGGAGAAAAAAGCAAACAAAAACGCCAAAAGCTTTACTGACCTAAATATCTGAGACCATCTCTATTGTGTGATTAATTAAGACTGTTTTCTATATAAGTATTACCATCTAGTAAAAAAATATATATTTAAATTTCCTGGGGCTGCTGGTTAGCTCAGTTGGTTAGAGCACAGCCTCATAATATCAAGGTCATGGGTTTGGATCCCTGCACCAGCCAGCTGCAAAAATAAATAAATTAACAAACAAACAAATAAATAAATTTCCTCAATTAGGTTACTATAAAACGCCAACTCAGGAAGAGTTTTTACCGAAAAAAATAAGTAGGATAGAAAACATTTTCCCTGCGTTGTGAATCTGAGCATTCGTTTGGATTAAATTACAATCAAGATGAGGTTATGTTTTTAAAAATTAGAAATAATGATGGCATTTCACTGATGCTTCATATGGATTTCCTTCTTGTGTTCTTACACTGCCTTGAGATAGGTACTATTTAGGATCTTCATTTTACATAGGTGGGATCTGAGGAGGCTCAGAGGGACTAGCATTTAAAATTAAGCTGTCTGATACTTGAATCTGTACTTTCCTTTCCATGCTGCAGTAAGGAAACCATGCTGAGGTTGGACTCACCTGACCTCAGTTCCGATTCGGCTCCATCACTTGTGTGAGGTGTGACCTAGTGCAGGGCCATGATGCTTAACTTCCCAGAGCTTTTGCAAAATGGGGAAAGTAATTGTCACCCTGTGGACTGTTGATAGCTTTATGTATGAAATATCCCAGTTTCTCATCTGGAAATATAATGTATAAATGTATTTTTAAGTTACAAAGCTCTATACAAATGATCAGCCTCAGCACATGCCTTCTTTGCAGAATTGTTTAGAAACATTGCAGCAAAATCGTAATGAAGTTTGTGCAGGGCCTAGAGTGGCAATTCATGTACTTTTTACAGCAATGCCCAGTGTATTATAATGTTTATTTTTAAACCATTCTAGCCTTATGAGTAAATAAAATAAGTGCCTATGGTGTCTAATAATTCCACTTATTTGAATAGCAATGTACTTTATGGTCCTGAAAAGAAAATTGCTTAGCTCAAAATAGTTGTGCAATGAAACGCTTGCTAAGGAAATATGCTTTTTATTTTTAAGTAGCTAGTATTTTTGCTTTTATAAAGTTAGAGATTTTAAGGATAAATGGGAGTATATGGCATTGTTCCTGTTGACTTTTTAAAAGCTATCTACCTCAGTAGTTCTCAAAGCAAAGTATTTTGAAGAGTGCATGTTTACAATGAGGTCGTGTTAAGGACACTGGTTTTTGGAATTTATTACTAATGCTCCTTTGCTACTTAAGTAAGGTCAGAGATTCCAACTAATTCTAGGCGTCATCAAAGTCAACACTCAGTTTGACATTAACTTCAGTGAACTAGTTGATATCTCTTTAATTTCCTCTGAGCCCTTTTGTGTCACAAAAATTTCATTTCTCAAAGTGTGTTCTGTGGAACACTTGTAACCAAGATTAAAGGAAGTGAAGAAAAAATGAAAACAAAAAAGAGTTTCATGGATATTATGTTGGGGAAGCACTGAATAAATAAAATTTAAAAAGACTCTTTCCTCCATCCCCTATTTAATCTCCATGTTTTTTAAATAATAAGGAATTTTATAGTTTATTAACTATATACTATATGTTCTCCTTAGCTCTTTTTGAAACATTAAATGTATGTGTATAGATGTATATGTGTATACATATATGTATGAAGTCATTCAAACATCCACAAAAGGTAAAGACAAAAATATATTACAGCCCTGAATATGAAACATATTAATATATTGATATCTTTGGTTCAGGTGTCTCTCCCCAAAAATTCCACCCATAGGAAGTAAAACATTGTTAAAGTCCTTCCACTCCCCCACTCCCGCTGCCAATCCTTCCCCCATCCTCCTGCCACCATAGCTACTATCCTGAAGTTGGTATGTACTGAATGTCCAATTACCCATAAACTGTACATAGTATTGCTCTATGTGTTTTAAATTGTTCAAAATGGTGTTATTCTATGTAAAATCATTTGCAACCTGTTTTTCACTTGATTTATTTATGTTCATTTGGTAATCACAGTTACTATATTGTTTCCTTGTATTAACATAGCAACATTCCTATAACACTTTTCCTATTGAGGGACCCCACTTTCCAACTTTTTTTGGTAAGAAACAATGCTGGAGTGGATGATATCTGAAAAACAACATCAATAACAAAGTTGAATAGCAAAACTATAGGTCAGGAGAAAATATTTGCCATATATTTAAATGACAAAGGACTGACATCCAAAATTTTTAACTTATACAAATGAATAAATAAGAAACAATCTAATTTTTTTGAGAAATGGATTAAAGATATAAAAAGGTAATTTGTAGATGAGAAAATACAAATAAACAAATGAAAAATGCTCAACTTAAGTAATTAGAGGAATACAAATTAAAATAAGAGTAAGATAGCGTTTTATACCCATACCATTACAAAGAAAAATGTGAGCTGATGCTAAGTATTAGTGAGGGGAAGAAAATGGGAATTCTCAGGCCAGTTGATACAATCATATGAGAGAGCCATTTAGAAATATCTAGAAAAGCTGAAGATATGCATACCATTGACTTGGCAATTGCATTTCTATCTCTATACCTGAGACACTTTTTCACATGTACACATAGACATGTGTAGGACTTCCCAGAGCCTTTAATATAATAATTTGTTCTGTGATTCTCCAAGAGGGAATTCTTCCATAGGTGCCAGGCACATAATATGAAGCAGCAAAGTCGGCCAAGTGTAAGATGTTAAGGAGCAGAATGAGCCATGGTGAATTACAAAATGCCTTCCCCATCTAAAAGGCATAATCATTATGGGATATTACCTCAATGGGAAAATATTCCATTTTTGAAGGAGGAGCCTGATTTCTGTAGTTTTATGTAGAACTTCATTTTTCACTCAGGCATTCAACAAATATTTATTGAGCACATCCTATGTGCTGGGCTCTATTCTAGGTGTTAGGAATACCTCACTTTTTAGTAGAGGTTTCAAAATTATATTAAAATATTTAACATGTTAAAAAAGAATTTTAAAAAGAGGCCAAAGGCCAGACAGAGTTTCCAGGTTGAGAGTTTGCAACTCTGTGATAGTATCTGTAGTGTTCCCCTAATTTATTTATACGGCACCCCCTCCCCTTCTTTCTTAGTGGATCCCTTAGCACTACACAGGGACATACTTTTGGAAATACATTGGGATAGTTCTTAAATCTTGATCCTACCTATTACTTTAGTCATTTGTATAGCTCACCGAACTTCAGAATATTGGTTTACTGCCTGATGAAACGTTATCCAAATTAACTTTTCCATGAGCCCATTCTAAGCACTGTCTGTCTGACCCTTCTCTCCTTTGACTACTGCTCTCTATCAACCACCAGTCAGTTGTTTACTTATAAATATTTCACTTTAGTAGAGGTTTCAAAATTATATTAAAATATTTAACATGTTAAAAAAGAATTTTAAAAAGAGGCCAAAGGCCAGACAGAGTTTCCAGGTTGAGAGTTTGCAACTCTGTGATAGTATCTGTAGTGTTCCCCTAATTTATTTATACGGCACCCCCTCCCCTTCTTTCTTAGTGGATCCCTTAGCACTACACAGGGACATACTTTTGGAAATACATTGGGATAGTTCTTAAATCTTGATCCTACCTATTACTTTAGTCATTTGTATAGCTCACCGAACTTCAGAATATTGGTTTACTGCCTGATGAAACGTTATCCAAATTAACTTTTCCATGAGCCCATTCTAAGCACTGTCTGTCTGACCCCCCTCTCCTTTGACTACTGCTCTCTATCAACCACCAGTCAGTTGTTTACTTATAAATATTTCAGTTGAGAGGGATTCTTCATAGTATGGTTTGCAGTTACTAAAACAAAAAGAGATACTTTGTAG
>NW_007731346.1:31919-33411 GCF_000696425.1 Galeopterus variegatus | reverse complement strand
TTGAGAGGGATTCTTCATAGTATGGTTTGCAGTTACTAAAACAAAAAGAGATACTTTGTAGTAATTGCTTCTGTGGTCAATGGCCTGTTTCCTGCCTCTTCATTTCATTAGTAAATTGCCCTGAGTCCATCACTTAATGGCAAAAGTGTAGATATTATCTTCAACCATTAATTCTCTTTTGCAAATTCAAAAAAGTTAGTAAACTTCCTGTATTTTCTAAAGAAAATGTAATTCATTTTGTAATATTTTCCCCTAAATCCTTGTTTTTTAATTGGCTACTAAGTGTAGCACATTACTCAGCCAAAAAGATGCAAAGCTGAACAAAAATGAAGAACATTACCAAAAAAATGAGGCATTCACAATGACACCAGTTCAACTCCGAACTAAAATATTGAGACTTTCTACACCTCCCTTGCCCTCAACCCCCGGTTCCTGGTACCAATCTCCCAGGAGAATGTTAGACTATTTTTTCTTACATTTGTTAGCAGGATTTCTTGACATAAGGAACTTGGCAGTGATGAAGATGCAATCAATCAGTAAAACAACTTAGTATTCCAAATCCCCGTTAATTCTAATCCAGTTGCAAAAACTCTAAAGTCTGATTTCTGTCCATTTTTCAACCATCTGTCTAACAAAAGATTATATAACACCTATTATAAAAGTGCCAGTCACTTGAATACATACTACGCATTCAAAACAGACATGAGAGTCTACAAGCTGTTCACTTCTCATTCGTTGTATATTCAGATTATTTAATAGACATTTATATAGAGCTGCATGTGCCATCAGTAAGGGGTTGGCACTTCCTTTTTCTTTTTGAGGTACTCAGTTTCCATGGGTTCAGCTTTCAGGACACACCTCTGAGTTTCAAGCCACTCCTGGAGATCTCAGGCACTTCTTCTGGACCATCCCATAGAGAGGAGTTACTGTTGCTGGTTGGATCTCTTTTGGGCACTAATGCCTGGGAAATTGAGACCTCCCAGGTCAGACTTATGAAAATCCAGTGTCTAGGCATGCTCAGTGCAAAGGGGTTATATAACCCTAATAGCTGAGCCTGCTCAGTAAAGTGGAATTTATATTCATTAAATAGCATGGAATTTATATCCATTAAATAGCATGAATATGTATTAGATAGCAAAACTATAAATGTTGAATCCCTGCACAAGGCAGGGTTGTTGCTCACTTTCCTGGGGCCAGCCTGCACTTTGCCAGCTGAAAGGTGTGTGCTTTTTGCATCAAACTTGCTTTCAGCAAGCTGCTACTCACTGTCTTGAGCCAGCCTGCACTTTGTGCTAAACTTTGAGTGTGTATCTCTTACTTTTGTGTTAAACTTGGTGTGATCCCTGCTCAGTCTCTGGAACGGGGCCTCACTCTCTCTGTGAACTCTGTATCTCTTATTCACTACGTTAAACTTGTTCTCACTTTCTACTGTGTGACTCTGCCCTTGAATTCTTTCCTGTGGTGGAGTCAAGAACCTGGTAAGAGGACGGGG
>NW_007731346.1:29143-31493 GCF_000696425.1 Galeopterus variegatus | reverse complement strand
TCTGCCCTTGAATTCTTTCCTGTGGTGGAGTCAAGAACCTGGTAAGAGGACGGGGTGGGTTAAGGCCAGCTATCGGCACCCCTAGACCTCTTCTCCTTTGGCATCCCTCAGAATCATAGACCAGACTCACCTTGAGAGAAAACCCCAAAGCAAACTGGCACCCCTTGACAATGCTGAATGGTTAAGGCAGTTTAGTGGACAGTGGGGCAGCAAAACTGTTGGGACCAGATTACCATATTTGAAGACAGTAGTAATCCAGTTCAAGAGAATGGAGAAGCAGCAGCCTAGAAAACCGAGTGCTTGCGAAGGCAGTTTAGTGGACAGTGGGGCAGCAAAACTGTTGGGACCAGATTACCATATTTGCAGACAGTAGTAATCCAGTTCAAGAGAATGGAGAAGCAGCAGCCTAGAAAACCGAGTGCTTGCCCCATTTTTACTAGGGACACAGAAATGATCTAGTCCCTGTTGTTATGGAACTTGTGTGATGATGCAGAAATTTATTACACTCCTGTGATTAGTGCTTAAAGTTATCTTACAAGGGCTAATGAATTTTGTCTTGGAGGGAGATGCACTGTCCTAAGCCTCAGAAGGCTTTTCAGTGAAAGGGAGATTTGATCTGGACCGAGAAGAATGAGCACATGTAAGAAGGAAGCAGGGCTGTATAAAAGCACACTGTGTTCCCAACAAGGTGCATGGGGAGGGATCAGAGAGTGGTGGAACCCAAGGTGGAAGAGTAGGCAAGGCCAGATACATTGCTTCAATAAATATGCATGTTGCTATACTAAATTTCAGGGTACCAGAAAGAGAAGAACAAGTCAAACTTCCTATGGTTATTTAGCTCCTAATAAAGGGTTTTTTTTAAAAGTCCTTTAATGGCAAGTTAAAAAAATGGTATTTGAGAGGCCACAGGGGAACCATTCACGGTTTTGAAGAAGATCTCTCCCTGCACTTGTTCTCTCCCTGCAATGTTCTTCTCTACCTTTTCTCCTGACCTGGTTACCTGCTTCTTGCTCTGATTTTAGTTTCAAAGTCACTTACGCCAGGTGGCATTTCCTATTTCCCAGACAAGCCAGGCTTCCCTGTTCTACCCTCTCACAACCTCGCTACTATTCCTTCCTCATACTTAACACACCAGCGTGAAACGCTAATTCCTCATGTGTGTCTCCAGCACTAGAAGTGTAAGTGTGAGGATGGTAGAGATGCTTTTTTACCCTAGAGTTAAGAAGTGTGTGCTCAATATTTATTGAATGGGTGCCTGTAGAGGGGCTTTTGCTCTCTGAAGTCACTGTCAGCTCCAGGAGGATCTTACGAGACATGATAAGAACAAAAAATATGTGGGAACTTCATGGGCTTTGCCATCCTTTTGAAACCAAGCAGGTAACCCCTCCTCAGTAAAGCCCCTCAAATTTAGATGAAAGTAAGCTATGACCTTGGTCTTCCAGATTAAACTGATTTAAAATCTGAGAACTGGGCTCTTCAACTAACAATTGGGGAGCTGAATTTTATGTCTAATAATCAAGAAAGGGAGTACAAAGAAACAGCTGAGCACATGGGATGTATGTAGTCTAAGCAATAAGAAGGGAGCCACTACATTCCAAGAATTAAAGACAATATGTTGATATGTGTTCATGGGATGTTTTTACAGGGAATGACACCCAGAGACAAAAATGCTGACCAAATGTGGACCATAAGGACACCAGACTGACTGCAGTCAGAAGGTTGATGGACAGGGCCCCAGAGCTCTTCCTTTCTCTCCTGAGATTCATCCATTCAAAACATCCACAGGCTACTCACCCAAATACAACCTACAAGTTTTTCCTTTAAAAAGCCTTGCTTGTAAATTTTAGAGGAGCTCGGGTTTTTCCAGCATTAGCTGCCCCTGCTGCAATTACCCGGCCTTGTAATTAAATGCCTAATTTGGCTTAGCTGCAGTTGGTCAGTCGACCCAAGTTTGGTCCAGTAACCTTTTATTTTTCCTCTTCCCAGTATCCTCTTTGATGTTATTGTATACAAAGCTAACCATTATAATAACTGCTCAGATTTCATTTGTAATTTTTAAACCACAGCATTCTTGTTTCCCTTTTTAGCATCCAAACAGGGCCAAAACAGCCTGACTAAATTGAGAAATCAATTCTCAGTTCTGCCATGAAAAGAGTAAATGAACATTTTAGTGTTTCTTTTAAAAAAAATCTAATTGTCCTTTAAGATGTAAAGCATCAAACAGAGGCTTACATGGTTCTTAAAAGATGCATTTGAAGAAAATAGACAAAGTTTCTGTCTTGAAATACCTTAAAGCTTCGCTAAGTTAAAATCTGGGTAATTTGATTGAAGCCGTACATGTTCTGCTTTG
>NW_007731346.1:14490-27656 GCF_000696425.1 Galeopterus variegatus | reverse complement strand
AATAATGAGAATCAACTGTATTAGGATGTCAGGCAACTCCCCACCATGAAAAATACAGCCTAAAGGGATAGAGAGAGAGTATTAGGATAGGGCTACTATCCTAGGTAAAGAGGCCGTTTAGGTTCAGAGAGGATGACATCGAGCAGAGCTTTGAAGATGAGAGAGAAGTCATGCGAATACTTGGATCCCAGAATAAACAGCAGCTGTGCAGAGCCCTGAGGCTGGCATCTGAAAGCCAGGAGGGCCGGCACAAAGAGAGTGAGCAGAAACAGGGAGTGCACATGAAGAATCCCAGCCTTGGCAGGGGGACCGTCATAAACTTGTACCTGGAAGCAGGGGCAAAAAAGGTTGCCTGAGGAACTCAGGAAAGGTCTCAAAGAGAAGGGAATATTGAACTGTCTCCTAAATAGTAAATATTGGAATTTTTCCAGGCAGGCCTATGTGTTGGGGCACAGACATTGAAGAACAGTCCAAGTGAGGGATACTACATTGGCAAGGGCATTTTCTGTGAAAAAGCTTAGGGTTTAGGGAAAATTGCAAAAAGTCTGAAGAGTTTAGCCAGTATGAGGTTCATGTACAGCAAAAAAGAATGCTGGGAAAGAGGTGGGTAGGGAGATTAACCCCAGGTTGCCAAGGGTATTTTATGCCACATGGAGGGTTCTGGATATAGTAGTACCCCTGATCATCAGGGAACACATTCCAAGACCCTCAGTGGATGGCTGAAACCACGGATAGTACCAAATCCTATATACTATGTTTTTTTCTTATCCATACATACCTATGATAAAGTTTAATTTATAAATTAGGCACAGTAAGAGATTAAGAACAATAACAAAATAGAGCAATTATAACAATATAAGGTGAATGTAGAATAAAGTTTCTCATTTAACATTTTCAGACTGTGGCTGACCTCAGTAACTGAAACTGCNAAAGAATGCTGGGAAAGAGGTGGGTAGGGAGATTAACCCCAGGTTGCCAAGGGTATTTTATGCCACATGGAGGGTTCTGGATATAGTAGTACCCCTGATTATCAGGGAACACATTCCAAGACCCTCAGTGGATGGCTGAAACCACGGATAGTACCAAATCCTATATACTATGTTTTTTTCTTATCCATACATACCTATGATAAAGTTTAATTTATAAATTAGGCACAGTAAGAGATTAAGAACAATAACAAAATAGAGCAATTATAACAATATAAGGTGAATGTAGAATAAAGTTTCTCATTTAACATTTTCAGACTGTGGCTGACCTCAGTAACTGAAACTGCAGAAAATGACATGACGGCGGGTAGTGGGAGGCTGCTGTAACAGGATGAGCTGCGAGAAGTTCACAAGGAGCACATCCTCCAACAGTAGCCTAGAGGACGGAATGGGGACGGATGTAGAGGGTGGCAATCCAGCCAGGAATTGATGGGACACTCAGGACGATGCTTGTGGTAAATGAGATTCCAAGTGGATACTACAGTGGGGTGCTGGACGGACAAGATCTCACGGAGCTGCCGCTGCTTCCACCAACACCATGTTCTCTTAGCAATGAGAACGTGGACGCAAGAGCTGTGTAGGCCATCCTTATATGGAAGCACCCTTGAGGCCAGAGCTATTTTTTTTATTTGCTTCTTAATTGGGAAGGGAGTGTCTGTGCCATGATAGTCAGGGTCTGTTAAATCCCGTTGCCTCTGGTTTTGACTGCAGACCTCAGAGGAACAGGTAGGCTCCAAAGAGATGAAATCAGAGAAGCCTGGTGGCCTATGGAAAGAGACAAGAGGAAGGGGACCTTAACTTTCCTTCCTTTCTTTGAATCCAACTCAGTTTAGCCTGGCTGACAAAAGACTGCGCCTCAGATCTCCACCTCTATCCAGGATTAAACATGGCTGGAGTGTCCCCAGGACTGTATATTTTGAAGTCCTAGCCATGGAAGATAAAAAGGTTGGAATCTAGCACATATAATAGAAGTCAGACAAATCTCCATCAACATATAGCAAATGTCTAATAAGTTTTGGACATGCGTTGCTGGAGATACAGACAGAATAAGACATGTCTCCGTCTTCAAGAAGCTCATGGTCCAATAGAGCAGATTTCTCTGTGGCTGAAGTGGACATTAAGTACAAACTTGGAAAATATGTCACATCTTATAGATAGGCTTCCACTCTCTATGAAATTGACCATCTCACACTCAGACTCAGACCTAATGTGTCAATCTCAACACCAGAAATTTGTGATGATGGAGAGTTCCTTTTTTCTTCTTGCATTTACATATTAATTTGTTAATTTATTAATGATAGTAAGGCTTAATAATCAAATAAATCAAAATTAAAACAAAGTGAATTTCAGGGTGTTTTATTTTTATGGTTTTGTTTTTTTAAGTGAACAATAAACTTTTAAAATTAAAATAGTAAATTATGATTTAATACTAGGAAAACGATATGTATTAAAAATGCTAAAGAAATTAAAACAGGGGGAGGAAGTGGGGGATAATTGGGTGGGGGACACAGGGTACAAACGCAATTTGTGGTAATGAGCAAGCTGCCAGTGTGAATCTGGCCTTTACATCTTGGACATGAGGGGTAACAACCAGCTTTGTATCTCATGAATATTCATAACCAATAAAAAAAAGAAAAGTTTTACATGAAAAAAATTAAAAGGACTGAGATATGCATTAAGATGTTCATGAAGATGTACATATTATTTACAATTTCAAAGAATCTAAATGTCTAACATTACAGGATGATTAAAGAAATTCCAATGCATTTTTTTGATGGGTAATTTTAAACTTATCAAAGATGATGGTTATTAAGACTGTGGAGAAACATGGAAAATGCTTATGGTATAGTGTTAAAAATTTTTAGTTTGAAAGGACAGGTTATGAAGTTGTAAATACTCTACTTAATGGAAAAGTTTAAAAGAAAATGGATCAAATTATTAAAATCTACAAAAAAGTTGGTGGACTTTTCAAGTATGTCAACATCATAAAAGACAAAGAAAAAGTTGTGAGACTGTTTCAGATTAAAGGAGACTAAAGAGTTAAAAACACTAAATCAAATGAATGATTGATCCTTGATTACATTATGAATTTTGACAAAGAATAGCTATATTGGATAAACTGGGAAAATCACATTTTGACTTTATATTAAATGGTAATATTGCATCAATATTTAACTTATCGGGTGTGAAATGGTATTGTAGTTTTGTAGGAAAGAGTTGTTCTTAGCAGACACATGCCAAAGTATTTAGGGGTATTAGTGTCATAATGTCTGCAACTTGCTTATAAGTAATTCATGGAAAAAATGTGTGTATATAGAGAAAAAAATGAATGTGGCAAAATGTTAGTGAGTGGTGAATATATACTAAGGATATATGGATGTCTCTCATTTCAATGTATTTGTAGGTTTTGAACTTTTCAAAATAAAAATGAGAGAAATGATTTATAAAGCTCTAGAGGCTGGAAGGGGAGGGTGGTGTGGGGAAGAAGTGGTGGACTAATGGGTACAAAACTGTACTGTCTACCCTAAGTGAATCATTGTGCAGTATATGCATGTATTGAAACAATGCCCTTTACCCACAAAAATAAGTATAAATAAAACTGAACAATAAAATAAATGTAACCTTAAAATTTAAAAAAATAATAAAACTGGTCTATTAGGGTAGTTGAATTGCAGTTATCCTACTCTTTTAAACTATTCCATTACACTGCTATATTTTATATTGAAAGTAAATTAACTTACCTTTTTTTTTTTTTTAAACAACAAGCTGCTTAACAAGATATAGGCAGATACCAATCACCATCTCTCAGGCCTGAGTAGTATAATTCTTTCCTTCTTTTCCAAAGTTTCTCTGGGATGGAGGGAAACTTTTATTTTGTGAATTTGAGCCTGTAGGCTCCTGCCAAGTAATCCCTGAAAAGGCCTCTAAGGGGTGACTCTCTTATACAATCTACTCCCCCATTTTGTCCTCTGCCATTTCATTGTCGTTAGCATGACCAAGAACTAAATAAAAACACCATTGTAGATTCTGACCCCTTATGAATTATGAGATGACCATTTCTTCTAGGCTTTTCATTGGAAAGAGGCCCCAAGAATTTTGCCCACTCCATTTTTTCCCACATGAGGTGTAGCGATACCATGTGGTAAATGGCCTCCTAAAATGTTTCGTGGAGCATTAGTCTGTTGAATGCACCACTGGATGCCTACGAGAGACTTTTTTTCCCCTTAATAGCAGGGTGGAAATGGCTTTAAAAATCAAATATCTCTATTCAGCTGTTTTATGAGATTGGCTTTTAAACTATGTAAATCATGTCTGGCCTCAGAGGGAGAAAGTGCTGGGATGAATTGGTAATGTCTGTTGAGAGGGGAAGTGAATGGTACCTGCCAGGTACTTGACTAATCTGGACTAAGTCATGGTTCTCTCTACACACTTAGTCTTGTCTACTGAGCAGCCTGCTTACTCAATCCATGGACGGAAGCCCTGGGCACACCTATCTACACAGGTTTGGCTTCCCTCAAACAGACAAGTATGGTTGATGTGCAGTGGTAAGTAGAAGAGAAATGTGGATGCCACACCCTGGGTCAGGAGGGTAATCATGGCCTATACCTTTCCTGTCTCTTCCAACCCATGTCCTTTAGTTCTGCATATATGTGTAAGTACGTGTGACGTCTTAGGAGTTGATTTATTCAAAGGAACACCATTGAAGATGAAGAACACATAGAAATGAAAGGAAGAAGACAGTGAAAGATTTCCGAGTCAGACTCCAAAGGTCACAGAGAGAGACTTACTTCTCCATGAAACCCATGCCAGAAGTACACACAGGAAAGGAAAAGAGGCTGCAAGAGCAGAGATACTCTCTGACTATAGGTCGCCTGTGTTTGGGAATGCTCTTCCCCCAGATATTCCTGAAGGTGGCTTCTTCTCTTTCTCCAGGTTTCAATTTAAATGTCACTTCCCTGGAGAGGCCTCCCTTGGACCACTCTATAAAACAGCACTTGTTGACTGCTCCCCATTGCTCTCTAGCCCATGACAGCTTTTTATTTTTCATCATATGTCACTATCACCTTCTGAAGTGTTTGAATTTATTTAGTTTTCAATTTATTTTCTTTTCTCCACTCTAGAATGTAAACTTCTGATGTCTTGTCTTGATTGTCATTGTATCCACTGGACTTAGACCACTGCCTAACACTCAATACATAAATAATGAATGGGTAAAGGTGATAGGTCCTTGGTTCGGGATTAGTAGGATCTGATGACAGGGAAACTGGCTCCAACTCATTTCTCTGTTCGATACTCCTTAAAATTATTGCCTTTGACTCTATGTGTTGGCCTGGTATTTTCCTCTTCTTTCTAAGATAGATGCAAAGTGGTGAGGAACCTGGTAGCCCTGCCCTAGTCTGCTTCCTTGGGTATGAACCACTTCTGACTCTTCTAGATACTGGGCAACTCTTCTAGCTGCCCAATCAAGAAAAACAGAAAAGTTGTGCATTTATCACAAGAAGTGATCAGGAGTAACCACAACTATTAGCTGATGGAAGCAGAAAAGAGACTGTATTCCAATAAAAGAGGGATAGAACAGACCCCTAACCCTTCCATGCCTGAGTAAGGAAAGTAGCTGCTGTTGGAGGAATGAAAGAGTGCATTGGTTTTGGCTGGGCATGTTTCAAGCACAGTGCGTTGAGAATAGAAATTGAGGGTAATGGCAGCTTGGGCCTCAAATATGTCATTGCCCCCCATAGGGAAAGTCACAAACTGATTAATATCAGCAAACTTAGTTTCACAACCCTGGGCATGGAATAGAAATTGAGGGTATTGGCAGCTTGGGCCTCAAATATGTCATTGCTCCCCATAGGGAAAGTCACAAACTGATTAATATCAGCAAACTTAGTTTCACAACCCTGGGCATCCATGGCCAATCAGAGCAACACAGCTTGTGCCAACTATATTAGGCTCATAAGCCTTCTATATTTTCCATTTTCAGTGTTCTCTATAAACATTTTTTCTGTTCTCTTCTTTTTTCATGCACATGGCCAGTCTGTTGCTTTGAAATGAGTGTAAAATCCAGGTAGGATATGGTGAATTGATATTGGCCCTTCATTGAATATATTAGGTTCCAGGAGTTTAAGACTGCTTAAAAATTCGTAGGGAAATGTATCAAACTCCTAATTTTAAATTTATGGTTTACCATCTTTCCTTAAACATCTGATGTTTGCCATGATGATGTCTAATGAACCTGCCTGCACTGCCAGTTCCTCTTTGTACTCAGGGCCAGACTACTTGTGGTATAACTCGAGGGATTCTATCAGAAGACTGGAATTCTCACCACTAGAATTCAGCGGGAGTCTTGTGGAAGTGAACATGTAGCTGGATTGAAGGTATTGGGTCTGGAGAGTCTGAATTGAGAAAGCAGACGGGTTTCCTTCTATCAGGAGAGATCAAGAGACCCTGAAGATAGAAGGCCATGGATCGGGTGTTAAATGATATTAGACAATTATTGTTAACTTGATTAGATGAAATAAATTATGGTAATGTTAGAGAATATCTGTGCTTTGTGATTAGCTAAAATATTTTGTAATAAAGCATCATGGTATCTACAGTTAACTTTAAAATGATACAAGACAATAATACATAGATGAAGCAATCATGGCAAAACTTTAACAATTGTTAAATCCTGGTGATGGATTATACTACTACTCTTTCTTCTTTTCCAAATGGCTGAAAAGTTTCGTGATAAACAGTTTGACCCCCTGTCTCCAAAGCAAAATGTATGCTTCACATCTTTCCTGGGAGCTTGTCTTACCTTTGTCACATCTGCCACCAAGAAGTGATACTCTCATGAGGGTCTTTCCTGTGCATCTCAGAGAAGAGAAAGTTTGACCCCCTGTCTCCAAAGCAAAATGTATGCTTCACATCTTTCCTGGGAGCTTGTCTTACCTTTGTCACATAACATCTGCCACCAAGAAGTGATACTCTCATGAGGGTCTTTCCTGTGCATCTCAGAGAAGAGAAAAAAAAATGAGTTGTGATGGTTTTTGTGGCTTGGTGGAGAACCTTGATGATCCTAATTCAAGAATAATTATCAAAATAGCCACCAGCATGAAAGGCAGAGCAGTGGAAAAAGATGGGCAGACAGAAACACAAGGATCCATACACTACTCAGCTGTATGAGCTTGAGCAAGTTACTTTATCTCTTCATGTCTCAGTTTCCTCACCTAAAAAATGGACATAATAATAGTATTAACCTCCAAGGTTCTTATGAGGATTAAAGGAGTTCATGTATGTAATGTACTTAGAACAGGGTTTGATAAAATTTGCACTCAGTATATTTTAGCTATGGTTAGTCTTCTCTCTGGGTGCATTTGGAGACTCTCGTACACACATGTAACACTGATACATTGTGTTTGCATGTACTTTTCCCTTGACAGAAAGGGGTCTTTTCAAAGCAGAGGGGCAGCCCACCTCTAAAATGAAACTAAATTAGTTGTTTGATTTTTGGACACTGTCGGTGTGTCAGAAACTGTCCTTGAGGAGGTTTAAGGAGATGTCAGATCACCTAGTGCATCCCGTCCATTCATTGAAAAAAGGATCTGTCCAATCACTGTCAACATGTTTCTACTTCTGTCCTCTTATATTGCCATCATTAGCCACCATTCCATCCCTGCAAAAGTGAGATACTGAAATCTTATGCTTTAAGAGTTTGTATTAGTCAACTGGAGCCCAAGGGAGAAGTGGGGGATTGACAGTTTCTGTTATGGCAAAAGTGACAGTTTTTTACTATATGGAATAGTCTTGTACACATAATCAATGGCCACTGCTACTCTTACATACAATCCATGTCAACTTTGTGCAGTAATGGAATCATTGATTCTAGGAACCCTCATTGTAGCACTGCTGTGTTATTTGCAAAATCAATTGCTGGAGGTTGTAAATGTGCATTTATTTATATATTACTTTTATCCATTTTGGTTTAATAGATCGAATATCTACTGCTTAGTGCCAGAGGAATGTCAGTTAGATTAGCTGCAGTGAGTTATCCTCTATTTACCCACTACTCGGTTTTTCAGTTAAGAATTGATCTGTGTTTACATTGAGAAACCCAAGTGAAGACTGCATGACTACAAGCTGATTCTCTCAAAAGGATTACAGCCAAAGCTATCCATGCATGTCTGTGGCATATACATGCATATGCACATCGGGTCCATATTACCCAGGTTAGTTATCAAGCAGACTTAGCAGCAATTACTCAAAATCCTACATCTCCCAGGAGACTTTTAGGTACCCAACACCCCAAACAACATTTACATCCCAAAGAGAAGTCTAACATAAAATTGGACCAAAAACTGTGTGGGGTGAATTTTATGGAAACAAACAACATTGCTGAGATAACAGGGCACTGAAAAAGTATTTTTTCTTTCTAGTTCTTATTTCCTAGAAGTTAAGAAGTTAGCATGGATCCTGGATGATGCACCAAACAGTACATTCACTGGTCCTCTGAAGGTAGTAGCATTCGTTGAGCACTTAAAATGTGCTAAAAACTGTGCTAAGTACTTTATATTCATAAACCTTTTTAATCCTTCCAGCAAACCCTATCGGGTAGGTATCTATATTATCCTATTTTACCAAAGGAGATTTGAGGTTTAGAAAAGTTAAGGAACACATACAATGTCATTTCAGATATTTTCACCTGCTTCAAACTATGGTTTTGATAAAGCCAGAGAGAACAGAGATAATTCTCTTTCAACAAACATTTACCAACTGTCTAGTACATACCGGGCAGGGCTGGATAGTAAGTTCCAAGAAGTCATGGACAACATCTCTTTTGCTCATTCTTTTTCCCTTTAGCACCTATCACCCTTGATTTCTTCCCTGAAATTCCATCTCCCCAACTCCCATCAATGTGCAGCTTGTTGCAGGACACGATGAACCCTGTGAAGAGCTCAGGGAGTATGGGTGACTGAATTGGCAGCATGGATGTTTAGATTCCAGGAGGCTGAGAAGCACTCCTACAGGCAGACACACCCCTGACTGCAAATCCTGGCAGATGACATTTCACTGGCCAGCATCCCCTTCATCTCAAGGGAACCAGTGGGTGACTGAATTGGCAGCATGGATGTTTAGATTCCAGGAGGCTGAGAAGCACTCCTACAGGCAGACACACCCCTGAGTGCAAATCCTGGCAGATGACATTTCACTGGCCAGCATCCCCTTCATCTCAAGGGAACCAGTGCAGAACAGACACTGGAAAAAGATATGCAGTGTTTGTTTGGGCTTGGAGAGGAGATCTAAAGTAAGCAATGTGATCACAGGCCACTCTTTAAATTCAGAGAAAGGGCTATGACCAGAAAACAAAACAAAACAAAAAAAAAGGTTGAACATTGTCCAACCTTTATATTTCCAAAAGAAGAAGATGGTATTGCCTAGGTCACTGAGTCACTGAGGCCAGAGGCAGTACAAAGTGTGGTTAAGGCGAGGTTGCTCATGTCAAACTGCCCAGATTTAAGTCCTAGCTTTGCTCTACAAGCTGTGATCTGTGAGAGATCTCAGAACCTCAGTTCTCTGCCTTTAACTTCTACACAATCAGGACAATGTACTAGTGCTGCTGGGAGGATCCAGTGTGGGGGTGTATAAAGTGTTCAGCACAGTGCTGGGCCCATGAGAAGGTACCATGATCATCACCATCACCACTACCACCATCACCTCCACTTTCTTCAGGGTTCCACCATCGTATAACTGTCACCAACAAAAGCTAGTCATCCATACATGACAATGGCCTTCAGAAGAACGACCGTATCAAAACTCAGCTGGATAAACTCCTTTCATAGGACGTGAATTCAACATGACATTGATGTGAGGCTTACAGTTGCAAGTTTTGCTATTAAGTATTAGAGAATTCTAAACTCAGAACTTGATCTTCAACACGATCCCTTAGGCCTTTGTGGGGCAGCTTTGGAGGACTGCATTATAGCACGTAAGGAGAGTCTATTTGTGTGAAGAAAACCCAGGAGCACAGTTAGGCAGTAGATTTGCACACCACATCAGAGAATGAGAGTGGCCATCTATCTCTATATGATAGTTCAGCTAAAGAAATATTTTACTTTTGGGGAAATTTCTATTGTTTTTGGTGACAGCAACACTGAAAATTCTTAATATCAAGCCTGTCCTAAAAGCATCTGGGTTGTTGTGTTGCTAAGGAGAACAGCACTCTCTTTCCTGACAAGCACTTCCAAATGGTTACTATTCCCTGGGATACTTACTGTACACTTAGATATGTCACCACAAACCATCATAAAATTCATTGGAACATTCCCACCACCACAACCACCCACCTCATTAGGAGAGAGGGTCAAACAGTAACCAGTCAACAATATTTACCCAGTCCTTAATATGAGACTTATAATGCTCCAGCTTTTAGGGCTGTCACAGATGCACAAACATGTAAGGTATCACCCCAACCCTCAGAGAACTTCAAAACTGGTGGAAGACCCACACCACTTATGCACACGCCAGGATGGCCAACTTCAGCAGGATCATCAACAAAGACCCTGCTGTTCTGAAGGCAGTGACTTGCGCTATCAGTCCTACGTGACCTTCGGCCCAGGGAGCTGTTTCCTGGAACAGATGTAGATGCCAACCTGTCAACCACCTTCAAATGAAGACCAGACTGTTGACTTGGCAGGATGTACTTGGATACATCTCCTCCCCAGGTAGGCCTGGTGTTCCATATGTGTGGCTTCTGGCTTTTCCTACTTCCATTTTCATGTCCAGCCCCACTCTCGGTGTGTTACTGGTGAGTTGTTTCAACTTCTATCTCCCTGGGGTCTGAGTTAATAATTTTCTCTCCTTGTTGATTTGTTTCCATTAATGCCACATTATAAGGTCTGAGCTCTTCTGGAGGCTTGGGATAATTCTTCTCTATTCTTTTTAGTGTTCTCTTGTTCTGAAGGCTTCTCTTTTTTTGGCCCCCAGGTGATCAATTGGTGAGTTTATAAGGTTCTTTTGTCTATTGTGAGAAAAATGTACAGAAGAGGTGTAGAGGGTTAGAAATCTTGATTCTCATTTGATTTTCAGAATAGGGATTTTAGGTAATACATGTAGGAGGCAACTGTACCAGCCAGGGGCAAAAGCCCACGGGTAGCGTGGCAACGGCCCATCTCAACAGCCCATCTAATCAACTCTCATCACTGCTTAGGTGTGGGATTGTATACTTTAATGATTTTCGAGCTAACAGGTGGTTGTCATACCAATCCTGTCAAGAGATTTTAAAGAATTGCTGATGGGAAAAATGTGAAAAAATGTTTGCTAAGGGAAAGCTGTTTATTGGTGGAAACTTTAGAGAAAATTATACTTATTTAATCATAGGAATGTAACTTTTACTTAAATCATTTAAGGAGAGGTTATATTTTAGGTAATGATCGCAGTTTGACCAACTTAGCTTTTCACAAATTGTACTTTGGAATGTCACACTGTTAATTTTACTGATGTTACTAGTTTCCATTGTTTAAGCTATACTTAGCCATAGATAACTTTTGTCACACTGCCCATGTCTTTGTGTCCTTTTGAAATGACTGAGTCAACTGATTTTTCTTGTAAAACTTTCTTGTCTTGGGCCGGCCCTGTGGCTCACTCGGGAGAGTGCGGCACTGGTAGCGCCGATGCCACGTGTTTGGATCCTATATAGGGATGGCCGGTGCACTCACTGGCTGAGCGTGGTGCAGACCACACTGTGCCGAGTGTTGCAATCCCCTTAGCAGTCAAAACAAAACAAAACAAAACAAAACTTCCTTGTCTTTACAATAAAAAACAGAAGCTAACTTTGAACCGGGGCTGTACCCAGTTTTCTCCTTCTAACAGAGGACTTGCTGAGATGCAGTCCCTTCAGGCTTCTTATCACATTCATGTTGCTTTGAGTAATCTTTTTTTCATCTCTGTTACACAGTGAGAAGCGTGACAAAGAGGGAAATATGGGATGAAGTTGGGCAAGACCCATGGGCTGTTAGAAACGGAAAGGGAGAGGATTATGTGAAATAGCTGGTTAAAGAGAGTTTGCTTAATGGTAGTAATGGTTGTCATGTACAGAGTGCTTCCTACGGCTGGACATGGTACCAAGCATTATAGTCTGATCCCCTCACCAACCCCCTGTGGAGATGCTTTCATTCTTCCATTTTGCAGATGGAAAAACAGAGGCAAGGAGAGGTTAAGTGTAACTCCCAAGACCACACAGCTGGCAGAGTCAGATCCCGTGTCTGAATCACTATGAACTTCTTGTTTGAATAGGAGAAGTTGTTCTTGCCCATTTTCTTTACCTTAGAAAATGTAAATATTGTAAAGCAAGAGAGTGGAGAAGACAAGTAGGCAGGATGTGAGGACACGTGAGGTTCTTTCTGCTGGCATGCTCTAGCAGGCCTCTGATGCCAGTCAGTGAGGACCGACAAAACATGGTAATGGGTTTTGAAAGGTGGAGAGCAGAGTTCTTCCAGGGTAAGCATCCTGGGTGGAATTTTCTATCTTGGATAGCCTCCTTCTTTTTCACTGCCTCTGAAAGAGCTCACACTGGGCATAGTATTTCATTTCCATTCAGCACCAGAAACTCTCTCTTCCTGTTGCTGATGGGCCATTGTATCTGGCTAGCTACAGGTGGCCAACAGATATCCAGAAACAAAGACATACCCATTGTGGATGAATAGGGATTTGATTTATCTTTGGCCACTTTGTATTTGTATTCAAGTTTCCATTTAGCTTGTTATTATTTCTGTGTTTGAACAATATATTTATTGCCTCTCTAAAGACTAATTCAGAGATATGAAGGAATAAAACACCCATAATCTGGAAATCCTATGGCTGGATGGCTGACTCTTTTTGGTCTCTGAGGGGGAAGAAAAGGCACCAGCAGTTTCCAGACCTTCCACAATCACCTGTAGACTTTTCCAGTCAACCTAGCTTAGCCTTTCTAAAACTGCAGTCAGCAAGAGGGCTGTGCTGTGGTTCTGTCTACTAGCAAATAAATTAGTCTGATTTTTTTTTTTTTTAGGGTGAAAGTTTTGGAAGTATTTTCTACCCATTTTGTGGGTAATTTCAAAATGAAATCCCAAACTGGCCCACCTATAAGTAATCCATTTTTAGATGAAAAAGAAGAAAATGGGCCAAAAATCACAATATGAAAAAGTAGGGAAAGAACAATCT